>NC_062553.1:91114456-91416217 GCF_016906955.1 Phacochoerus africanus
AGAAATAATCTTTCAACCTTCCAATATTTCCTTTAGAGTACATTTAATATTTCTGTATTCTTTTAGTTTTAGCTTTTCTGAGAAGTTTTTTTTTTTTTCTTAACCTCGCCTTCTATTCTAAATGATAGTCTTGCTGGATAGATTATCATAGGTTGCAGTTTTTTCCTTTTCTGGAATTTCAATATATTTTGCCACTCCCTTATGGCCTGCAATGTTTCTGTAGAGAAATCAGCAGATTAGCCTTATGGGGATTTCCTGTAATTAAGTTGTTGTTTTTTGTTTTTTTTTCTATTATTGCCTTTAGAATTTTCTCTGTCTTTTACTTTGCCATTTTAATTATAATGTATCTTGGTGTAGGTTTGTTTGGGTTCATCTTGTTTGTTAATCTGTGTCCTTCCTGTCACATATACCTGTTTCCTTCTTTAGGTTTGGGAAGTTTTCAGCCATAATTTCTTCAACTATATGTTTGATGCCCTTTTATTTTTCTTCTCCTTATGGAATCCCTATTGTCATAGATTGGAATGTTTTATATTATCCCATAATTCTCTTATGTTTCTTTCTTTCTTCCTTTTTTAATTTGGCTTTCTTGTAACTGTTCTGATATATGATTTACATTATTTTACCTGCTGGATCATTTATTCATTCTTCTGCATTATTCATAATGCTATTCATTGCCTTTAGCTCAGCTTTCCTCTCAGCAAATGAGTAACCTGATTTTTTTGTCTCTTCCTTATAGTTTCTATTTCCTTTTTAGTAATTTGCATTTCTGTGAATAGCATTTCTTAATTCCTTCAGTATTTTCATTATCTCTTTTTGAACTTGGTGTCTATTAGAGTGAAGAGGTCAGTTTATTGTTTATTCTTCCAGTGGAATTCTCTTATTCTTTAACTGGGAATGGTTCTTCTGCTTCCTTCATTTTATTTTATTTATATCTCTCACTCTGTGAGTTTAGGAGAAATGATTATCTACTGTGGTCTTGGAGTGCCTAGACCAGCTCAGCAGGATGGGGCTGAAGAATGGGTGCTATGGAACTTAAGGAAAGAAAGTTAACATAAAACAAGACACAGAGACATTTATCTTAAGTAAAGGTGGGAACCGGGGGGGACTCAAGGTCTCAGGAACCAAGAGCCCTTCCTCAAGAAACCACACTGCTTTTATTGTGCTCTTGAGGATTATGTCAAGTGAAAAAGGGGGTTGTAGGTGCAGGATATAGGGTTTTTTTATTATTTTATAAGTTTTTGTAATTATTTTAAAAGTCACTTAGCTGGTAGATGGTTAAACTTTTTACTCTAAACTATAGGCATTTAAGAATCACTAGCATTTGGGTTAGCTATCTATGCAGAGCATTTCAGAGAATCCTCAAGTCATTTGCCGTCACATGACCATTTCTCAAGCAGGAAGACAGGACAAAGTAAGGAAGGCCGAGATGGAGTTTTCAGTAGAGAGGCTAAGAAAATATTATAAAAACATGTCTCACAACATTGGAGGACTTTTTATGTGGGAGCATCTCTGTGTAGCTTGTATGGGATTAATATTTTTGGTTTGAGGACTGTTTTTAGTATACATGCTTGCTGCATCTTTCCTCAGCCTGCATTGGCCTTTATCCTTTAGGGGTTTTGCAGACAGTGTCTGTTTTCTATTGCTCAAGCCTACGGTAGAGATGGGGATCTTGTTTTGTTTTTTTGTTTGTTTGTTTGTTTTTTCCGTCCATTCAGCCTCTCTACGTCTTTTGAGTGGTGAATTCATTCAATCTGCATTCAAAATAATTACTGATAGGAATGGAGTTATTGTTGCCATTTTGTTAATTGTTTTCTGTCTTGTAGTTCTTTTGTTCCTCATTTCGTCTTTTGGATTTTTTTGTCTTTTGTTAGGTTTTTTTTTAATGTATATTGACACATTTTGATTCTTTTCTCATTTTCTTTTGTGGATATTTTATAAATATTTTCTTTATGTTCACCATGAGGCTTACATAAAATGTTATAATAAAAGCAATATATTTTGAGATAATAACTTCATGTATAATTATACACAAAAACACCACACTATTACTTATCCCTCTCCATATTTAGTTATACATATCCCAAATTACATCATTTTATATGTGTATTCACTAACATATAATTATAGATTGTTTTCATTTTTGTCAATTAACATATATCTGTATTAAAAGTGATTTGTGCAGTAACATTACAGTATTACAATATTTTATTTGTGTGTGTTTACTTTTTCATTGAGATTTATACTTTGAAATGTTTTCATATTGGTATTTAACTACACTTTCTTTCAACTTGCTTGACTTCTTTTAGCATTTCTTGTAAAAAATATCTAGTGGCAATAAACTCTCCCAATTTATATGTAACTGAAAAGTGATATCTCATATTCATTTTTGAAGAACAGTTTTCCTAGTTAAAGTATTCATGCTTCACAGAGGCTTTTTGTTTGTTTAATTGTTTGTTTTTTTTTTTTTGCTGTTATTTCCTTTCAGCACATTGAATTTCCCATTCTATTTACCTCTGGCCTGGTAGATTTTGTTCAGAAATTTGCTGATAGTCTTATAGGATGTCTTTATCTGCTTGATCTTTTGCATAGATTGAGTAGAGTATAAACAACAAAAATGCATTTTTCACAGTTGAGAGGTTGGAAAGACAGATAAAGGCAGAAGAAATGAAGGATGTCCCTGGGGTCTTTTTTATAAGGGCTCACATACCATCTGTGAGTGCTTTACTATCATTATCAATCACCTCCCAAAGGCATCATCTCTGAATATCATCACTTAGAGAATTAGGATTTCAACATATAAATTATGGGGTGACAAATAGTTAATTTAACACATGGGGTTTCCCTTATAACTGATAATGCTTTTCTTACTACTTTCAAAATTCATTGTCTTTGATTTTTGAAAATTTGCATATAATATGTATTGGTGGGGATTTCATTAGTATAATATTTTGATGTTATTACATAACTGTCAATTTCCTTTGGTGATTGGTTTTATTCAATTTTTTTAATTTAAATTTTTTATTTATTTTATTTTTTAAATTAAGCATAGTTGATTTACAATGTCATGTTAGTTTCAGTTGTGCAGCATAGAAATTAAGTTATAAATAAATTTATATATTTATATATACATTTTATGTATTTTTTATGTAGGTCATTACAAGATATAGATATAATACCTTGTGCTCTACAGTAGATTTTTCTTGGTTATCCATAATATGTATGGTAGTATTTATATGTAAATCCCAATCTCCTAATTTATCTCCCTCTTCTCCTTCCCCTTTGGTAACCATAAATTTGTTTTCTATATCTGTGTGTCTCTTTCTTTTGGAAATGAATACATTTGTATCATTTTTTTTGAACCCACATTAAAGCAGTATTACACAATATTTATCTTTATTTTACTTCACTTAGTATGGTAATCTCTAGATCCATCCATGTTGCTGCAAATGTCATGATTTCATTCTTTTATATGGTTAAGTAATATACCATTGTATATATACCCCACCTTCTTTATACATTCTTCTGTCAATGGACATTTAGGTTGCTTCCATGCCTTGCTTATTGGAAATAGTCCTGCCATGAACTCTGGGGTGTATGTAGCTTTTTTAATTGTGGGTTGCCCTAGATATATGCCCAGGAGTGGGATTGCTTGCTTATATATTAGTTCTATTATTAGTTTTTTAAGGAAACTCCATACTCTTTTCTGTATTGGCTGTACCAATTCACCTTCCCAGCAACAGTGTAAGAGGATACCTTTTCTTCCAAATTCTCTTCAGAGTCTATTATTTGTAGATTTCTTTGATGATGGCTATTCTGATCAATGTGAGGTGATAGCTCATGGTAGATTTGATTTACATTTCACTAATAATTTGTAATGTTGAGCATTTTTTTTTCATGTGCTTTTTGGCCACTTGTCTGTCTGCTTTGGAGAAATGTCTACTTAGCTCTTCTGACCATTTTTAAAAGTTTTATTGAAGTACAGTTGATTTATAATGTTGTGATAATTTCTACTCTATAACAAATTGATTCAATTACACATATGCATGTGTATTCTTCTTCATATTCTTTTCCCACATGGATTATCACAGATTATTGGGTAGAGTTCCCTGTGCTATATGGCAGGTCTCCATTGGCCAATCATTCTATATACCACAGTGTACATATGCCAATCTCAAATCCCCAATCCATCTCTTCCACCTACCATTTCTCTAATAATTAGTGATGATGAATTTTTGTTCATGCTTTTTGGCTATCTATATGTTTTCTTTGGAGAAATGTCTATTTAAATCTTCTACACATTTTTGATGGGTTGTTTGTTTTTTTGACTTTGAGCTTCATGAACTGTTTATTTATTTTGGAAGATTAATCCATTTTTGGTTGTTTAATTTGCAAATATTTTCTGTCATTCTGTTGGTTGTCTTTTCATTTTGTTTATGGCTTCCACTGCTGTGCAAAAACTTGTAAGTTTAATTAGGTCCCTTTTGTTTATTTTTGTTTTTATTTCCATTAATCTAGGAGGTGGATCTGAAAAGATAATTACTGAGGTTTATATCACAGAGTGTTCTGCCTATGTTTTCCTCTAAAAATGTTATAGTATCTGGTCTTATATTTAGGCCTTTAAACCATTTTGAGTTTATTTTTGTGTTTGGTGCTAGAGAGTGTTCTAATTTCATTTTTTACATGTAACTGTCCAGTTTTACAAATGCCAGTAACTGAAGAGACTCTTTTCTCTATTGTATATTCTTGCAAACTTTGTCATAGATTAGTTGAACATAGGTGTGTGTATTTATTTCTAGGATTTATATCCTATTATATTGATCCATATTTCACTTTTGAGCCAGTACCATACTTTTTTAATGACTGTAGCTTTGTAGTATGATCTGATGTGAGGAAATCTGATTTTTCCAGCTTTGTTTTTTTGTTTTGTTGTTTTGTTTTGTTTTTTTCTCAGGATGCTTTTGGCTCTTTGTTATCTTCTGTGTTTCCATGAAAATTAAAAAAAAAATTTTATAGTTGTGTGAAAAATGCCATTGATAATTTCATAAGAATTGAATTAAATCTGTAGATTGCCTTGGAAAGTATAGTTATTTTGACCATGTTGATTCTTCCAAACCAGGAGACTAGTATATCTTTCCATCTGTGTCATCTTCAATTTCTTTCAATGGCATCTTGTTTTCTGAATATAAGTCTTTTGCTTCCTTAAGTAGGTTTATTTCTAGATATTTTATTCTTTTTTAAATTCTTTTTGTCTTTTTATGTCTGCAACTGTGGCATATGGAATTTCCTGGGATAGGGGCCATAGCCACAGTGGATCTCAGCCACATCTGCAACCTACTCCACAGATTGCAGCAATGCTACATCCTTAACCCATTAAGTGAGGCCAGGGATTGAACCCACATCCTCACAGAGACAGCATCAGGTCCTTAACCCACTGAGCTACAATGGGAACCCCAAAATTTTATTCTTTTGGGTGAGGTGGTAAATGGGCTTTCCTCCCTTAATTTCTATTTCTGATCTTTTGTTATTAGTGTATAGAAATGTAAGTGATTTCGGTATTAATTTTGTGTCCTGCAACACTACTGAATCCATTGATGAGCCCTGGTAGTTTTCTGGTAGTATTATTTAGGATCTTCTATGTATAGTATTATGTCATTTGCAACTAGAGACACTTTTACTTCTTTTCCAATTTGAATTCCTTTTATTTATTTTTCTTCTCTGATTGCGATAGCTAAGACTTAAAAAATATATTGAATAAAAGCATTGAGAGTGGACATCCTTGTCTTGTTCCTGATCTTAGTGGAATTTCTTTAAGCTTTTCACCACTGTGATGTTAGCTGTGTGTTTGTCATATACGGCCTTTACTATGTTGAGATATGTTCCCTCTATGCCCACCTTCTGCAGTTTTTAGGTTAAATGGGTGTTGAATCTTATCAAGCACTTTTTATTCATCTATTGAGATGATCATATGTTTTTCTTCAGTTTGTTAATGTGGTATATTACATTGATTGAGGATATAAACAAATCCTTTTCATAACTGGGATAAATCCTACTTCATCATGACATTGTTTTAATGTACTGTTGGTTTTGGTTTGCTAGTTTTTGTTAAGGATTTTTGCATTTATGTTTATCAGCGATATTGGCTTGTGATTTTATTTTTTGTGATATATTTTTAGGTTTTCATATCAGGGTTGTGGTGGCCTCAAAGAATAAATTTGAAAGTGTTCCTTCCTCCACAATTTTTGAAATAGTTTAAGGAGATAGCTGTTAACTCATCTAAATGTTTGATAGAATTTTTTGTGAAGACATCTTGTCTTGGATTTTTTTCTTGGGAATATTTAAATCACAGATTGAATTTCAGTAGTTGTAATTAGTCTGCTCATATTTTTTATTTCTTTCTGATTAAGTTTGAGAAATTGTTCCTTTATAAGAATTTGCACATTTCTTCTAGGATATCTATTTTATTGGCATATAGTTGATTGCAATATTCAATTTTGGTCCTTTGTATTTCTGTGATATCAACTGTAACTTCCTTTCATTTCTAATTTTATTGATTTAAGACCTCTCCTCTTTTTCTTGATGAGTCTGGCTAAAGATTTACCAATTTTGTTCACATTTTTAGAGAATGAGATTTTAGTTTCTTTGATCTTTTATTTTGTTTTCTTCATCTCAATTTCATTTATTTCTGCTCTGATTTCTTTCCTTTTATTATTGACTTTGGGTTTTGTTTTCTTTTCCTAGTTACTCTCTATATAAAGTTAGGTTGCTTATTTGCTATTTTTCTTATTTGCTGAGGTAAGATTGTATTACTATAAACTTCCCTCTTAGAACTGCTATTGCTGCATCCCATGAGTTTTAGATTTTTGCCTTTCATTTTCATTTGTCTCTAGGGTTTTTTTAAAAAATTCCTCTTCAGTTACTTCAGTTACTATTTGTTTAGTTGCATATTGTGTAGACTCCATATTTTTGTTTTTGTTTTGTTAGTTTGTTTGTTTTTATTGTGGTTGATTTCTAATCTCATAGCATTGTGGTCACAAACAGTACTTGATATGCTTTGAGTTTTCTTAAATTTAGGCTTGCTTTGTGGCCCAGCATCCGGTATATCCTAGAGAATGTTCCCTGTTGCTTGAATAGAATGTGTATTTTGATGTTTTGGGATGGGATGCTTTGTAAATATCAATTAAGCCCATCTGGCCTTCAGCATCATTTAGGTCCTGTGTTTCCTTATTGGTCTTCTGTTTGGATGATCTGTACATTGATGTAAGTGAAGTTTTAATGTGCCCCACAATTATTACATTACTGTCAATTACTCCTTCTATGAATATCATCATTTGTCTTATATATTGAGTTGCTCCTATGTTGGGGGCATATATATTTATAATCATTATATTCTTCTTGGAGTCATCCCTTGATCTTATGCATTGTCCCTGTTTGTCTCTTTTAACAGTCTTTATTTTAAAATCTACATTGTCTGATATGAACATTGCTAGGCCAGCTTTCTTTTGATTCCTATTTGCATGGAATCCTTTTTTTGTCCATCCCCATATTTTCAGTCTGTACATGTCTCTAGATTTGAAGTTGTTCTCTGGTTTATACCATATATAGGTCTTTTTTTTATTCTTTCAGCCAGTCTATGTCTTTTTGATAGAGTATTTAATCTGTTTATATTTAAGGTACTTATCAATATGTGGTTCCTACTACAATTTTATTAATTGCTGTAGATTTATTTCTGCAGGTCTTTTTTTCTTCCTTTCCTCTTTTCTTCTCTTCTGTTGTGAGTGGATATCTTTAGTGAAGCATTTGGATTCCTTTTCCCTTTTTTTGGTAATATATATATAGGTTTTTATGCCCACATCCACAGCACATGGAGGTTCTCAGGCTAGTGGTCAAATTGCAGCTGTAGCTGCTGGCCTACACCACAGCCACAGCAACATCAGATCTGAGCCACATCTGCAACCTATACCACAGACCACAACAATGGTGGAACCTTAATCTACTTAGAAAGGCTGGGGATTAAACCTGTGTCCTCATGGATACTAGTCAGGTTCATTAACTTCTGAGCCACAACAGTAACTCCTGTTCATATATTTATTATAGATTTTTCATTTACAGCTACCATGAGGGTTTGATATAGCAGTCTATATATGTACATGATTGTTTTAAGTTGCTGGTTTCTTAATTTCCATTGCATTTCAAATATCCTGCATTTGTATTCTCATGATAACTGGCTTTCATAAGATATTTTGTGTGAATAATTTCCTATCTATACTGTATTTTTGCCTTTACAGTTGTGTTTTCCTATTTTTTAAATTGTTTTTATAGTCTTTGCCTTTTCTTTTCCACTTAGAGAATTTCCATTAGAATTTGCGTATAGCTAGGTTTGTGATTTTGAATTTTACCCTTTGCTTGCCTGCAAAACTTTTGATTTCTCTGTCAAATCTGAAGAGAGTCTTGCTGGGTGGAGTATTCTTTGTTGTAGATTTTCCCTTTTCATTACCATAAATATGTTGTAGCACTTCCTTCTGGCCTGCAGAGTTTCTGATGAAAAATCAGCTGATAAACTTATGGGGAATCTCTTGTACATTATTTGTTTCTTTTCACTTTTTGCATTTAATAGTTTATTTTTGTCTTTAGACTTATAAATTTGAGTAATATGTGTCTCTGTGTGTTCTTCCTTGGTATTATACTGTAAGGAAATCTCTGCTCTTCATGTTCTTGGATGAATGTTTCCTATTCCACGGTAAGTAAGTTTTCAGCTATAATCTCTTCAAATATTTTCCTCAGGCCTTCTCTCTCTCTTCCTCTTTCTGAAACCCCTATAATAAGAATGTTGATATGTTTAATGTTGTCCCAGGTGTTTCTTAAACCGTCATCATTTCTTTTCATTCTTTTTTGTCTTTTTGTTGTTGTTGTTGTTGTTGTTGTTGTTGCTATTTCTTGGGCCGCTCCCACGGCATATGGAGGTTCCCAGGCTAGGGGCTGAATCGGAGCTGTAGCCACCGGCCTACGCCAGAGCCACAGCAACACGGGATCCGAGCCGCGTCTGCAACCTACACCACAGCTCACGGCAACGCCGGATCGTTAACCCACTGAGCAAGGGCAGGGACCGAACCCGCAACCTCGTGGTTCCTAGTCGGATTCGTTAACCACTGCGCCATGACGGGAACTCCTCTTTTCATTCTTTTTTATTCTTCTCTATGGCAATTCCACCACTGTGTTTTCCTTCTCACAAATTCATTCTTCTGCCTCATTTCTTCTGCTATTAATTCCTTCTAGTCTATTTTTATTTTCAGTTCTGAAGTCTTCAACTCTGGGTGTTTTTTTATGTTTTCTGACTCCTTGTAACTTCTCACACCATACATCCATTCTTTTCCTGAGTTCTTGAATCATATTTATGATCATTACTCTGAACACTTTTTTGGGTAGATTGCCTGTCTTCACTTCACATAATTGTTCTTTTCTGGTTTTGTCTTGTTCCTTCATCTGGAACATATTCCTTTGCCACGTCATTTTGTTTAAATTTCTCTTTGTATTTTTTTTTTTTGTAAATAGTAGCTTAATTACATTTCTCAACCTTGGAGAGGTTGCTCTATGTAGGGGATATTGTATATGTTCCTGAGGTACACTACTCTCTCATCACCCAAAGGCTAAGGACCAGCTGGTCTCAAGGTAGGTTTTGAACTTGTTTGCAGACTGACTTCCACAGGTGGCATGACTGGAGTTTTCTTGCTTCTCATGTATTGCTCCTGGTGGGTGAGACTGGTCTAGAGGCTATTGCAGGCTTCCTAACAAGAGGGAACCAGTTCCAACCCTATGGTAAGTGGAGCTGGGTCTTGGCCCTCTGATGGGCAAGTCCATGTCAAGGGGCATGTTTAGAGTTGGTTGTGAGATCAGAAAGTCTCTATCAAGCATGTATTCTTATGGATGGGGCTGTGTTCCCATCCTGTTGGTTGTTTGGCCTGAGCCACCCCAACATTGTAGCCTACACAGTGTTGGTTGGGACCAGGACTTGGTATTAAGAACCTGAGATGTCTGCTTCCAGCCAGAGTTCATGTAGGTCACTTCTATTTCGACCACCATGTTTTATGATCCCAGATAGAACCACAGCCATCCCTGTATCCTCAGGATACCCTTCAAGATGAGCAGATAGGTCTGGCCCAGGTTCCTATGGAGTCACTGCTTTCACCCTGGATCCCAGTGCATGTGAAACCTTGTGTCTGCCCTTCAAAAATAGAAACTCTGTTTCCCCTAATCCTATGGATCTCTTCTAATCAAACCCACTGGCCTTCAAATCCAGGTGCTCTGGAGGATTCTCCTGATGCCAGACCCCTAGGGTAGGAAGCCCATGGTGGGGCTCAGTGCTCTTACTTCTGTGGAAGAACTTCTATGAAATAATTATTCTCCAGTTTGTGGGTTGCTCATCCAGGTGGTATGGGATTTGATTTTATCAGGAGGGTATCCCCTTGTATTATCTCATGTTTTTTTTTCTTTATGTCTTTTGGATGTAGATTATCTTCTACTTTTTTGGTAGATTTCAGTCTTTTTTTTAAATTTATGGGTTTTTAGTGGTTAGTTTTGATTTCTGTGTGTTAGGGAAAGGAAGTGAGCACAAGGTCCTTCTGCTGTACCACTTTTTCTTGATCCTTGTTTTCTAAATAGTCTTTTAAATAGCCAGAAAAAGTGATGTATCTTAGACATACTCTGAGGAATGAACATTGAGATTTAAATATGTCTGGGCCTAGATCTTTCATAGAAGGTCTAATTATGCATATAAAATCCATTGCTAATAAAGGAATAATGATGAATATGGTTCTACTGTATAACTCCCCGAATTAGTATCCTCCTGCCAGCTGTTTGTTTCTAATTGATTTAGATAATTCTTATTTAGTCATAAAATACTGAAATTGAAAATAAAGGATCTATCCATCATTTACTTATCTACCACTTGGGAGAGTTACTTATTTTTTCAAATTATCCAAGTTAGGAGTTTCTGTTGGGACTCAGCAGTTAATGAACCCAATTAGTATCCATAAGGATGCAGGTTTGATACCTGGCCTCACTCAGTGGTTTAAGGATCCTGAGTTGCCATGAGCTGTGGTGTAGGTCGCAGATGTGGCTTGGATCAGACGTTGCTGTGGCTGTGGCGTAGGCCAGTGGATACAGCTCTGATTTGACCCCTAGCCTAGGAACTTCCATAAAAAGACAGACAAAAAAAAGAAAGTATCCAAGTTATATTTGATCATAACCCTCTTAGTCCAAAGGCTTAGTCCAAACTACTGTCATGTATAAACTCAGTTAAAATATAACATCTATCATGGAATTCACTGATTGAAATGTTCAGAGAACTAAGCCCAGGGCAAAATTCTTAGAATATACTCTGACTGGTCCTCCATGTTTAATTTTGAACCAATTACTATAAATGAAATGACCTTCACCTTTTTTTAAACACCACACCATGGAAACATGATTGAATTAGATTTTTATTAATGAGTGAACATATTTAAGACAAGTCTGGCTTTTTCTGGTCATGGTTCCTTCTTAAACAAAATTATCAGCTACTCTCAATGAAGTATATATATCATCAAATTATGAAATGTTTGAAGGGCTTTTTTCTTTTCATGGTATCTATATAGCACTGGCTAATGGAAGTTTAAGAAATTGACTTTATACATGTTCAAGGAGCTGGCTGAAATTGCCTTTTCCTGGTTTAGGTCAGACTACTTCTCAAAATCTTTGCTTTTCTTGTTTTTCTCTATAAAAGCAAGATTGTCCTTGGCTGGTAATACCATATGGTAAACAGAGAGCCTATTTAGAAATGTAATTTCTTTCTCAGAGGGAGAGTACAAACACAATGCCATACACTTCCTTTTCACAAAATTGAGCACATTAAATTATTTTCCAGGAAGCCTAACATGTGAAAACATATATTCTATAATTATTTTTCTCCCTACAATCGGGAAAAAAAAGTATGTATAAAATAATCATTATAAACAAGATTTGGAATAGCTCTGAAGATAGATATTAATTTTAGCTATACATGTTGAAGTTTAATGAAATCTTACACAGAGTAACAGTTTTTGAAGCTCTTTAAAGAACACATGAAATCCTCTTAAAAACCTTTAACAGATTTGAATTTATTTATATCTAGTAAACTTTTATTTTCTTAATTTCCCTGCAATGTTTTTTTTCTTTTATTAGTACTGAATTTATTTCCTTTTCTCCAATTTTCATTGAAAATATATAGAATTTTAGCCACTTTTTTGATAAATTGTCAAACTGGAAAAACTAGAAATCATATAATCTTGCCTCAATGTCAAAATGCATCTTGATATTCAATTACCCAATTTATGAGTACAGTTCAAAAGATAAATCATCCTTTAATCATATGGTAAGATTTTTATTTCTCCATGACTTTATGTAAATTGAAATTAGTTTCCCTAGTCTACAGATGAAGAAATTGGACTTATAATTTTAGGTGCAATGTAATTGGTTGAGACCAAAACATTGTTCAGTCATGGCTTATTAAAACTGTGTGCTAACTGTATTCCTTAAATGGCCAGAACTTTGACCTCATAGATAAAATCAAAAATGACTACTAAAAAGACACTTGAAGCCAGAGAAAGTAAACTCATTAAAATTAAATGGTAAATAAAATAAAGCTAGAAGTTTGCATGTATTTGAAATTGAGACAATATATCCACATAGCATAGCTTTCTCTGTAAAAATATCAAGATAATTTTTCTGAAATTATGGTTCGTCTAACAAATATTTTATGTTCTAATATATGGAAATGTTTCTCCAGTTGTTAACCTCAATTCTGCCTTTCCAAATATTAAATAATATTCTTCCTAAAGTTACTCTAAAATTTCCAGAAATGCTTGAACCCACTATCTTTTTGTCTGTGTAGTGTTTGAGAAAAAGATTTTCAAATTCCTAATAATGTTCAAGTTATCTGCAGAGACAACTCTAAATTAGTAGGTAAATGGAATCAATTGTAATCTGAGTTTCATAGACAGCCTTGCTATTTCTGGTTTTGTCTACCATGGACTGTTCCTGGGGTTCTGATTGTTTCTGAGGTTTTTTCATGAAATAGAGCATTTTCCAGACCAGTTCTACCAATGCTCAGGTAGAGGAACATTCTTCCTTTCCACTTAAAGCAATGTAGAGACATTTACATATAATATGATTTTCCTCCCCATCTAGAGGAAGAAGCAAGCTTTTAAAATAAAAATATACACTATACACATCAAAATTAAGCTCCAGGCAATATATCATTAATATAAAACATTAAGAAATATTTGTTTTGCCTCTGATGTGTTTTTTCTTTCTCAGAATCTTTGAAACAAACAGGAAAAAGTTATAATTAAAACTGCATTTATTGAACACCAACATATGCTAATTCTGAATTTATTCCCATTGCATCCTAATTAAAATACCTCTTTTATCTTCAAAGGGAGATGAAATCAGAGAAAAGGAAAGAGTAATAAAATATTGAATACATCATATTGGCATTCTATTGAATTATTTTTAATGCAAAGAGGAATAGTTAATGGTAATGAATGTTTAAGAAGGAAACATTAGGTCTTTCTGAATTTTTTCTTTAGGTTTTAGTTTCTGCCCTGTGAAATTCATTACTATTTTATATTTTTTTGGATTATATCCTAGAAGGGTCTGGTGTAGGCTTATGTAATATTTTCAGCTGTCAACCTTAAACAACACAAGACATAATTTGTTACTGGCAGGAAATCTACAACCAGAATTTTAACTATATTCACAAAAGCATCAATGACAGCAGTCAAATGTTTCAGTAAAACTTTGCTAATAGCAGTTAATTTTCAGCAGTATTTAATTAAGCTGATAATAAGAAAGAAGCACAGAAGTTTACTGTAGGGTGAAGAATTTTAGTTTCAGAAGCAAAAGTGCTATGATATTGACTTCAACACTAGATTGATCGATAAACATCAGTGAAAAATTTAATATACATAAAATTATTTTAATTTTCCTTTAGTCCAAAGTGAGTTTAGGCTAAATTCAAATGATATTTTTTTTCTTTTGCCAATTATTTTTTAATGTATAATATCAAGAGCAAGACACTTTTAAAATAGTGAAAACCAGGTTGTGATGAAGAGGCATGTGTAGCCAGTGCAGACATATTGCTGGGTTCTTGCCTTCACTGGGGTTTGTTTATTTTTTTCAGTGACCACGTTCAAATTAAGAACTCACCTGATTTACTGAAGGTTTGGCATCATTTAATTGTACCTTCCCCTATTCAGAAGATGTTATCTACTAATCTCACTTTGCATGACACCCCCATTGACACTTTCTTTCTCATTATAACATCAACTAACTGATAATGTTCTTTATAGTCCCCCCCATCATTCATGCAGGCAGTACTATTCAACATTTACTCCATGATTTTAAATTTAATGAGTGTTAGTGAGAGATCTCATTATCAAAGAAAATTACACTGCAATGTCATGATACTTTATTAGTCCACATCTATTTCTCTTTCTTCATTTCCTTATCAAAGAGGGATCTGATGTCATTTTTCAATACAGATCATCTCTGAATGGCTAGGTGATTACATAATGGACTTGCTTTGGTTGTTTTTTCTTCTCAGTTAATTCCTTTGAAATATTGCTAATGTATTCTGCTTTTTCCTCACTCACAAATATATTCCATCAACAGGATTTGATGATTATGTATTCTGCAGAGCTTGTCCCTGTTGCTGTGGAAAAAAGGATGAGCAAAATCATTAAAACAAATACTCTCAGTTAGGAATCTAGTTTTCTTTTTTTCTGATATGTAAAATTTTAGATGTTTTAATCTGATAATGTAAAACTTATGTAGGTTGATATGTTTAAAGTAGATTTTTTAAAATAAATATAGGCAATAGTAGGAATTATGGAACAATTAGAATTTTTAGATATTTCATTTAATTATAGATAATGCTATATCTCAGAGGCTAGGAGAACATATGTTATATCCTGGAAAAAAATCAACCCCCCTCCTTTTGATATTTCTTCTGGGAGACTTTTCTGCAACATATATGACAATAAAGCTCTATCTTTTTGAGTTAACTTGAGGTGTTTAATACATGCTTTTATATTTTCTATTACTTTATGAAATAAATAAAAGCACCAAAGGTATTGCAAAACACATTTTTACTTATCTCAGTTACATTTATTGTAAATGCTCAGAGATTTTTTTTGACAGTTGGGGTACTAGTCATGTGGCTAATATAATGTGTTCTATAAAAATCCCAGTGACAACTGGATAATGTTTAGCAATGTTGTACATCATTTCATGTGTCTGTAGGCCATCTGTATGTCTTCTTTAGGAAAATGTCTATTCCAGTTATTCTGCCTATTTTTAAACAGTTTTATAATATATTTTTTATATTAGAGTGTACTTGATTGACTATGCTGTGTTGGTTTCAGGTGTACATCAGAGTGATTCAGTCATACATATACATCTATCCTTTTTCAGATTCTTTTTCCTTAAGTTATACACAATATTAAGTAGAGTTCCCTGCGCTATACAGTAGGTCCTTGGTGATTATTTTATATATAGTAGTGTGTGTAGGTTAATCCCAAACTTCTAATTTATCTCTTCCCCCTTGCCTTTGGTAGCTATAAATTTGTTTTTGAAGTCTGTGTGTCAGTTTCTGTTTCTTAAATAAGTTAATTTGATATCATTTTTATTAGATCCCACATAAAAGTGATAACATATGATGCTTGTATTTCTCTGTCTAATTTCATTTAGTATGATTATCTCTAACTCTACCCATGTTGCTGCAAAGGCATTATTTCGTTCTTTTTTATGGCTAAGTAATATTGCATTGTATATATACCACATCTTCTTTATCCATTTCTCTGTTGATGGACATTTGAGTTGCTTCCATGTCTTGGCTATTGTAAATAGTACTGTAATGAACATTGGAGTGCATGTATATTTTCAAATTATTGTTTCATCCAGATAGACACCCAGAAGTGGGATTGTTGGATCTTATGGTAGTTCTATATTTAGTTTTTTGAGGAAGCTTCATACTGTTCTCCATAGTGGTTGTACTAATTTACATTCCCATTGACAGGGTAGGAAAGTTCCCTTTTTTTACACCCTCTCCAGCTTTTATTGTTTGTAGATATTTTTGATGATGGTGATTCTGACTGGTGTGAGGTGGTAGTTTTGATTTGAATTTCTTTAATAATCAGTGATGTTAAGCATATTTTCACATGCTTTTTGGTTATATGTTTTCTTTGGAGAAATTTCTATTTAGATATTCTACAATTTTTTGATGGGTAAGTTTTTCGATATAGAGCTGCAAGAGTTGTTTGCATATTTTGGCAATTAATCCCTTGTTTGTTTCTTTGTTTGCAAATATTTTCTCTCATTCTATGGATTGTCTTTGCATTTTGTTTACAGTTTCCTTTACTGTAAAAAAGATTTAAAGTTTAATTAGATCCTGGTTTTTTTGTTTGTTTGTTTTTGTTTTGCTTTTACTTTTATTACTCTAGGAGGTGAACCAAACAAGATAGTGCTGTGATTTACATCACAGCATGTTCTGATTTACATCAAAGTGTGTTCTGCCTGTTTTCCTTTAGGGGTTTTATAGTATCTGCCCTTAAATTTAGCTTTTTAATCCATATTGAGTTTATTTTTGTGTATGGTATTTAGAGAATGTTCTAATTTCATTCTTTTGCATGTAGCCATCCAGTTTTCCTAGCACCACATATTGAAGTGACAGTCTTTTCTCCATTGTATATTCTTGCAACCTTTGTCATTGATTAATTGATCATAGATGTGTGGGTTTATGTCTAGGCTTTTTATCTATCTGTTCCACTGTTCTATATTTCTTTTGTGCCAGTACCATTCTCTTTAGATGACTGTAGTTGTGTAGTATAGTCTGAAGTTCTCAGGATTGCTTTGGCTATTAGGGGTCTTTTGTGTTTCCATACAAACTTAATTTTTTTCTTTTAAGTCTGTGAACAATTGGTTATTTTTTGATATTGGTAATTTGATAGGGATTGCATTGAATCTGTAAATTACCTTGGGTAAAATAGTTATTTTGAGAATATTGATACTTCCAAATCAAGAACATGGTCTATTTTTCCATCTGTGTCATCTTCAATTTCTTTTATTAGTGTCATAATTTGTAGAGTATAGGTCTTTTGCTTCTTTAGGTAGGTTTATTTTTAGGTATTTTATTCTCTTTGATGTGATGGTAAATGGGATTAATTTCCTTAATTCCTCTTTCTGAACTTTCATTTTTAGTGTATAGAAATGAAGATATTTCTATATATTCATTTTTATATTCTTCAACTTTACTAAATTCATTGATAAGCTCTAGTAGTTTTCTGGTAGCTGTTTTAGGATTTTACATGTATAATATATCACCTGTAAACTTTTTTTTTATACTGAGTTGTATGTGGTATTTATAGCTTTTAGATATTAACCCTATCAGTCATATCATTAAATTTTTTTTCTCCCATTCAGTAGGTTGCCTTTTCCACTTTTTCAGTGGTTTATTGTACTATGCAAAAGCTTTATATTTTAACTAGGTCTAATTTTCTTTATTTTTTGCTTTTATTATTTTACCTTAGGAGAGGTATCTCCCCCCCCAACAACAACAAAAAAAATTGCCATGATGTGTCAAAGAGTCTTCTGCCTAATTTTTTCTGTAGGAGTTTTATGATTTCAAGTTATCACTAAGGCCTTTAATCCATTTTGGGTTTATTTTTATATATGGTGTGAGAAAATTTTCTAATCTCATTCTTTTGTGTGTAGCTATTCATCAGAGAAATGTAAATCAAACCACAGTTATGTATCACCTCATCCTGTTAGAATAGCTATCATGAAAAAATTTACATATAATAAATATTGGTGAGGATGTGGAGAAAAAGGAATCCTTGCACTCTTGGTGGGGAAGTAAATTAGTACAGCCACTATGAAAAAGAATATGCTGCTTCCTCAAGAAGCTAAAAATAGATGTACCATGTGAGTCAGCAGTTTTACACTGTATATATCCAGAAAAAAGTAAAATAATAATTTGTAAAGATACATGCACCCCAATATTCACAGCAGCGTTATTTATACCAGCCAATATATGGATGCAACCTAAATGTTCATCCACAGACAAATGGATAAAGAACATGGCATATATAGGCATATATACAACAGAATATTAATCATAAAAAGAATGAAATTCTACCATTGGAAGCAATGCAGAGTATTATGTTTTGTGAAATAAGTTATACAGAGAAAGATGAATACTCTGTTAATACTTGTATGTTGAATTCAAAATCTAATACAATGAAAATATGTAACAATGAAAAATAGACTCGCAGATGTAGAAAACAAATTAATCATTACCAGAGGGTTACAAGTGGCAAGGGGTAAAATAGGGGTATGGGTTTATTAGATACAAACTATTTATAAAATAGATAAGCAGCAAGGATGTGTTATACAAAAGAGGGAAAAATAGCCTTTGTTTTTTAATACCTTTAAATGGAAGGTATTAAAATCTATAAAAATATTGAAATGCTGTTGTACACCTGAAACTAATATTTGTAAATCAACTATACTTGACATCTTTAAAAAAAAAGCCAAAAAATTATGTAATGATTGGAATTGAAAGTCTTGATATATTTCTAAAATACATTGAAATGTTTTTTATATTTATCCTATTTATATTATGGAGTTATTTATTAACATAATAAACAGGTACTGGAGTTCTTGTTGTGGTTCAGCAGGTTAAGAACCTAACATACTGTCCATGAGATATGGGTTCAATCCCTGGCCTCCCTCAGTGGGTTATTGATTTGGCATTGCCTTAAACTGTGGCACAGGTCACAGATGTGTCTTAGAACCCTTGTTGTTGTGGCTGTTGCACAGGCTGGTAGCTGCAGCTCCAATTCAGTCCCTAGCCCAGGAACTTGCATATGCTGCAGGTGTGGCCCTAAAAAGAAAAAGAAAAAGATAAAATAAACAGGTACTAAATAGGTAATATATCCATCCTCACCTTGTACTGTATATCTTGGGCTAAATTTCTCTTCCCTTGGACATCTGAACTTATGTTTCTATTTATTAGCAATCATGTCATAGAAAATAACTATTATAAAATACTGATTTTATTTTCATTGCAGGCAAAAGTTCTAACATATTTCATTTCTCTTCCCATTGTGAATATCTGTGTGTTTTATTTACCTAATAAATTTGAGGTTCAGAAAAATTTTCAATAGTACTAAGATCAGGTCTTTCTTTTCATTAGTACTGATTGGCACCCACCCTGACCTTTCACTATATTAAAGAAAGAAGTTTTTCTTCAAGAAAAAAAATATTTATTTTGGAATGCCAATTCAGATATTCTGGTAGGTGTTTTCTCTTAGCTCATTGTGATATAAGTAAGACTTATTTGTTCACTATTACTAAGTAAATAGTAATAGTATATTTTATGTGCTTATATATCCATTTAGTTTCCCACAGAATTTTGTTGTAGACTAGCTCCTTTCCTTATTCTTCATCCTTTTCCTGTGGTATTGTCATCATTGTTTCCAACATATCCTTTAAAGAAAAGATTTTGTTTCCCATTTTGGGCACCTGCACATCAGTACAATACCTGGCACAGGGCCAGTTACATACAAAGTTTAAATAAATGTATGCTTAGTTGAGCTTCCAAAATATGAAATGCATTAAAGGTATTGAGGCAGTTCACTTATTTAATCATTTTGGCAAAGAAAATTAGTGTGCTAATTATGAGATAAATAATAGTCAAGTAAATTTTTTGACAGAGAACACCTGTGTTAAGAAATGAATTTAGCAGGCATTATTATTAAAAGAAATCAAATCCACTTAAAACCTAAGAAATCTAATCAATGCCATCCAAACTATTATGTCCAGGCTAATTGTTATTTGCCAGTTGGTGATTTTATTCACTACACAATATCTGAAATTTTATTAGGGCTTTAATATATATTTACAAGTCCACATGATATCATGAAATTTATTAAGATATTATTGATACTGTACCTTAAGTACAATTCTGAGTCCAATATTTTTTAAAAATAGTATGTCCAGTAAAGTAAGTCAAAGTAGAAAAATAAACATTATTTTTGATTAGAAACACAAAGGGGGAACAATGGGAAATTAAAATTGATACCATCTTCACACACAAAAAATCATTTTCTTAATGATTAATTTTCCCAGTGAATTATTGTAGTATTTATATATCTAAATTATCTGCCTGCTATTCTCACTTCTGTCTCCCACTAATCAGCTATTGTGGTCATTCGTAACAGTTGTGGGAAGTATAAACACTCACGCAAACAATTCTATAAATTTATCATTAATGAACACATATGTATTACTAATGACTATTAATACTACAATTACTTTATATATAATAATGAAGTATGTAATAGTGTATATGTACATTTATTTATATATTTATTATACATAATAGTATATTTTATTTGTATATAATATATATTAATGTATACAAATAGGAGTTCCTGTCATGGCTCAGTGGTTAACAAATCCTACTAGGAACCATGAGGTTGCAGGTTCAGTCCCTGGCCTTGCTCAGTGGGTTAAGGATCCAGCATTGCCGTGAGCTGTGGTGTAGGTTGCAGACGCAGCTCGGATCCTGTGTTGCTGTGGCCCTGGTGTAGGCTGGTGGCTGCACCTCTGATTAGATCCCTAGCCTGCGATCTTCCATATACTGCTGGTGCAGCCCTAGAAAAAGACAAAAAAAAAGTATACAAATACACATGTGCATACATATGCATAATTATATATGAAATACATAATCAACAAATATATGTATTTCAAAACAAGGAAGACTATAAGCAGTTCTCATTTCTTTGTCATGCATTTATCAAAATCTGTGTTCCATCACAGTTTCAGTTTCCCTTTGTACTCAGCCTGCCCTCAATCATTTTAAAATTATTTGACTTATCAGATAAACAAAATGTTTACTGCTGAAGTATCTATGCATTAGTGGTCCTGTTTTGAGTTGTCATTTTCCACAACCTTTAATCACTGGCAATGGAAGTACTAAGAAGCAACTCACAGCATCTCCCTACATTTCATACTTACTAATACTTAGTAAGAAGAACCATTTTATATATTGCTCTTTAATTTCTAGATCTGTGGCTGAATGACATATATTATATACACTATGTATGTATAAAATATCAGAACATAAAACATACTTCATAAAAGAGCCCACAAATTTCATACAGTATCATCACAGGAGGGCTGGCTTTGTAATTGATTCTTCCGCGGGCTATTCCAATGGTAAATGAAGCCAGCTGCTTCAGGATGACTGGAGTGTGGCAAGAGCAGTGAATTTCATGGGCATGAGAACACTGACATACTTTTTCTTTGTGAAATCAGCTACTTGGTCATAAATGATTCTATGTGATATCCTAGAAGATAAATGTCCCTTAAACTACAGATGCTATTGCTAGTAGAAGCATTTTAGGCAAGAAATGCTAACCAAACTAAAAATTTACTATTTATTCCAGTCAGAGCCAACTGCTGTTCATTCCATGATGGAAGGGATGAAATATTTGGTGGCTGGCTTGTTCCTAAGTATAGCAATCATGTCAGGAGATCCGTGTTCATCTTTCTTTTTGGTACCTAAAAGCTCTTTTCATTCACTAACTTCATCCCTTACTTCTTAGGCTTATTGAATAAGGGATAGAGAGAATAGTAAAAGAGGGTATACTAAATTATATAAGAGTGAATAGTAAAGAGGGTATTCATAATCAAAATGGGTTATCCTCTGCAGTGGTTGCCTTAGAGGAAACCGTGTGAACATTCACACATTCACAAATATCCTCAATTTCCTAGCTTATTTTCAGAGATCTAAACATATATTATCCCCAGATCTCTTTATCAAATTTTTTAACATTATTTCTCCCTTGAACTTCTAGACAAACGTTTGGCTACTTTTATGAGTCAATTGTAGATCTTTACTTCTAGCCATCTTGCCATTTAGGAAAGGGGTACTGCTGAGGGAACTTTAAGAAAGTCTGTCAACTGATTAGGACTTCTTTTTGCTAAAGGCTTTCTGAGCCATTCTTGAGTGAAGCTGTAATGCCACACAATTCACATTAAATTCATGACAACATAATATTTTAATTCACAGGTAAACTAAGCCTTCACTTTTTCTTCTTTCATCAATGAGTCCTAATAACCTCAAATTAAGGTTATAGGTGTGAGTTATAAAGGAAGTCAACTGTAGCTGGAGTTGTGTTATGAGATTATAAGAAGTGTCTCTTCAAACTTATTTGTGCATTCAGAAATTGCTCAGTACTGATCTGATATATACTAATTTTATGTGATTTTTGTGTATCGTGTACACAAAAGTTATGATTTGATTCATGAGACTTGTGTTTACAGTACATAGGGAATTTTTTCTCACATACAAATCAAGTAAAATTTAAGAATGTTGCCAATTTATTTCACTTTCAGGATCAGTTGGTAACTGCCAAAGATCTGTTTGTTTCAAATCATTCTGATTACTTCTTCAGGCTGCTTTCCATCATGGTAACCACTCATGTGTCTGGTGGTTATTTGCTATGTTATGACCCACGTTGCTCCAGAATCTCACCCTTGCCCACTTAATTCAGAAAACCTGTTTCAATAGCTGTGTCAGAGACATTTTAGATAGATGGTATGCCTACATAAAATATTAAGGCAAGAGATAATGTATTTAAGGAAGTAAAACTTTTCTACTTATACATTAAATCATTATGTTAAAAGTACATAGAAAGAGTGAAGGGACATGATGCTAGACAGCAGACATGAACATATCTTGAAGAGTCTCATGTGCTAGATTGAATCCTGTTTCAAAGTTCTCAAATTTTAGAAACATATGTGTGCCCTTGATGCCAGATCCAGTAAGAAAAACTATGTTCTTGTTTTTCAGCACAGAATTAAAGGAATCTCATGAAATATATATTGAGGGGAAGAAACAAAATACTTTGTGAAATAATTTATGCTAATTTATATAAGAGCAGCTATTTACCTAGGTCTAAGAATTATAGAAATACATATATTTCAATATTTTTGTGGTTTTTATTTGTTGGAGCAAAATGCATATTTCTTAGAATTTTAATAAATGTGTAGCTCTCCAAGGAAACAAAATCATAGACAAATATTGGCAGTATCAAGTATTTGATAAGTGGATATCTCAACATATTCAGTTCAAAACACTTTGTAAATTACTTCACTATTCATTGACTGTACTTCAGTAACAAGAAAAATTGAGCTTTTATTTTAACATTCCTGGCATATAGGGATTACATTTTATACATGTATCAAGAACAGCAATTATGCAACTGTCTCCATGCAAACAGTAATGGAAAAAAAACAATAGTCAAATTCGCTAAACCATTGTTTATTTTGAAAATAGCCATTTGCTATTGCTTGACTGACAGCCATTTTCATATAATTAGCTGCTCAATTAAGCACAATGTGTTTTTATTCAAATTGGTTCCAAGTAAAAGAACAGTAGAAACAATACATTTCAGGAAGACAGAAGACATAGTCTCTAACAGAACATAAGAACTATAATATAGGTTAATATTTAGTATTCATAATTTATACTGATGTAAGTGCCTTGTCTTATGATATTCGATATCCATAATAAGTTTTGTATATTAGAGAAATATTGAATAGTTTGCTATCTCCTACGTTACTGCATTTTATGCATCTAGAAGCATATTTCAAGGAGTATTTTTACTAAAAGTCATTGATGATACCATTTGCCTCAGATTTATGTTTTGGTTAAATTCACTTTTGACCTAATATTTCCAACAGTATTTGCTCAACTTTACTGACAAAAATGTTTAAATGCACTGCATTTTTTGAAATACTACCATTTAAACAAAATTCTTATTTGATTAGTGGCTCCTAATATTTTTGAGATTATACTGGTGTGTATGTGCAAGCATCAGTGGTTTACTCCCTTCTTGATTACAAGTGCAACTATAAAATGAAATAAGTATGGAAGATTACCAATTGCTGTTGGCATCCACTCTATGCTTAAAGATGTTTTCATTTATTATCAAATTATTACATCCTGCTAACATTTAAAATGAGAGGCAATGACAAATGAAATCGGAGAATTTATTACTAGGAAGTGGCAGGTTGCCCCTACTGGTTAGAAATCATGCTTGTACTTATTGGAAGTCCAAGATGATTATTGCACTTAATTTGCTACAAGTGGAAAAATTTGCATGCTATCATTGCTTCCATCCATGCTTCTTGGTGGTGATTTTAAATCATAAAACAAGGTTTTCAAGTAATAGAACAGTTATAATAATTTGCTTGAATTTTTTTCAAGCTTGTGCACTGTGATTTGGTTTACCTTTACTGGGCAAGTTGTCCTTGTCTTTAGGTTTTGCAGTTATTGATACCATAGTCAACAAGTCAATTGTATATAATGTTATCTTGATTTTAGTGGAATATTCCATAAGTAAATATTTTTACCAAGAAAATTGTCCAATTTTCTCTTCATAATTCAAAATTTATTCTTTACACAAAACAACATTTACTAGAATTGTTTCAGTTAATGTTTGGCCAACAGGGACCTGCTGTATTGCACAGAGAACTCTACCCAATATTCTGTGATAATCTATGTGGGAAAAGAATCTGAAAAAGAAAGGATGTGTATACATGTATAACTGAATCACTTTGTTGAATAGCAGAAATTATCACAACATTGTAAATCAACTATACTTTAATAAAACTTCAACTACTACAAATAAATACTTCAAAACCGTCAAAATTTAAAAAGTGAATTAACGAGATTAATTCTAAACAATTCTAGTTGAAGTTTGAGGTAGATTTTTATAATAACGGGTATTATCTGATTGTATATATTTTACCTCATGGATAGATTTTTATACAGAAGTTTCTATGCTTATATTTTCTTGCTTATACATAACTTTAGGAATACTTTTTCTTAATAATTTAATTTCCCATTAATTCTATTCATTGTTCCGGAATTATTTATCTAACAAATATGTATCTATCTCTTCATATGTACCAGTAACTATTAAGTGCTTTACAAATATTAACAGATTTAATATTCCACCCACTTTCATTATCCTGCAAAATTTGGTCCCACTGATTATTTTCTAATTTGCAAATGTTTATTTATTTTCCTTCTATTTGGAATCTTTTTCTATTTTCATATCAAAAAACAAACAGTTGGTATATTCCACAGCTCAATTGTCTTGCACTGACCACTACTTCATGTGTTTTTTCACTTGAATATTTACAAAGATTTATGCTTAAAGAGTTTAGAATCCTAATAATTAGAATAATTTGTTTTATATGCCTACAAAATTGCTGCTCTGGTTTAGTCAAGAAAAAAAACACTTTTATTTTTTTAATTTTTATTGAAATATATTTGATTTATAAAGTGTTAGTTTTAGGTATACAACAAAGTGATTCAGTTATACACACACACATATATTCTTTCTTGAATATTCTTTACTATAGGTTATTGTAATATATTAGGTATAGTTCCTTGTGCTGTACAGTAGATCCTTCCTGATTATCATTTTCTATATAGTAGTGTGTATAGGTTAATCCCATACTCCTAATTTATCCCATCCCCATCTCCCCTTTGGTAATGACAAATTTGTTTTTGAAGTTTGTGAGTCTGTTTCTAATTTGGGATAGATTCATTTGTATCATTTAGTTAGATTCCAAATATAAGTAATATCATATGATGTTTGTCTTTCTCTGGCTTACTTTAGTTAGCATGATAATCTCTAGGTCTGTCCGTGTTGCTGCAAATGACATTTTTTTCATTCTTTTTATGGCTGAGTAATATTCCATTGTGTATATATACATATTTCTTTTTTGTTGTTGTTGTTTTGAGAGTGCTAGTAAAATAAACTGATAACTAGGGAGTTCCCGTCAATGGTGCAGTGGAAACAAATCCAACTAGGAACCGTGAGGTTGCAGGTTGGATCCCTGGCCTCACTCTTTGGGCTGGGGATCTGGCATTGATGTTGGCTGTGGTTTAGTTTGCAGATCCGGCTCTGACCTGGCTTTGCTGTGGCTGTGGTGCAGGCTAGAGGCTATAGCTCTGATTCAACCCCTCGCCTGATGTGGGTGAGGCCCCAAAAAGACAAATAAAATAAAATAAACTGATTACTAGAAAAATTAGTTAATAACAATTTAATTTCAAAAATAGCTAACCAGTCATAATTTGAATTTTTTCTTTACATGCAAGTATGCATATATGTACATACATGGATAATACATATATGTTTTTGAAAGTGGGTAATATATCAAAAATGTACTTATTAAAATTACATATTTATACAGGATTAAGTTGTATTAGGCTAACCAACTCTACATCAAATAATTAAATATTATAATCATATATTACATGTATATTATTTTGTATTATAAGTATCTCACACACACATACACACACACATGCACACACACACAAAAAACAGGATTATAAATATAAGGCAAGTGTTACAGCATGTTTAAATAAGATTCCCTTCCATTTTTATTTTTTCTATAGGGAAACAAATTGTTTCTCTTAAGGGAGAATAAACAGATGTACCACCTAGTAAGATTACAGAAAGCACATTAGATGTTAGCTCATTAGTAAGACTTAATTAACTAAATGTATGTAGGATGTTTATTATTTCTAAGAAGTTCTTCTTGTATACTAATTTCCAAACACAATGATAGATATCATTTTAATAATTTGAGTAATTTTAAAATAGTGTTCTATATTTTAGTCAATTTACTGGAAAAATACAAATTTCAACACTGTTCTGAAACAGCTTCATTCTGGTATATATGATAAGCAGTTTTTTGAAAAAAAGCTTTGCCAATCAGAGGTGGTATACAAAAACACACACATGATATTCCAAGCTATTAGTAAATACATACTCTAAATATAACTTTTAGTTATAAAATTATTTTAAAAGTTTCAAGATTTTAATTATTTAACGTTTTTCTAACCAATGTCAAATGAGTAAAGAATGGGAATAAGACATAGGGGCAGTCTTTACTGATTTAAATGATTAAATGATGAAATGATCAATGATTTTTGATTCCTCAATATTCTTTGTCTTATTCCTAGGAATCAGTTATTTATAATATTTTTTTTCTTTTAATATTTGAGTAAATTATTTTGACATAATTCAAACTAAACTGATATTGAATATTAGCACAATCTAAAGTAAAATAGTCAAAAATTCATTAGAACTAGTATATAATATATAATTTTAACAGCTTAGCAGCCTAAAGTACTGAGAATACTTAAAAATTTATATCTAAAGAAGATTCCTCTACAATTTCCAGAAATACTAGTTTGTTGCAAAAATATTTAATATTTTTAAGTGACATATATATATACATATATAGATATACTTTCTTCTCTATCATTTTTAAACTCCCACATGCTTATTTTGATCGAAGCAAAACCATTAGATGCAGATGTTTAATAATCTCATATACTGGGTTACCATAGAAGTTAAGGTGGAATAAAATATCTCATCTTCATTAACTCCATCGATCACTCTGAAGTACTTATTTCTAATAAATAAATACATACAAAAAAGTAGAAATATAAGATGGAATTCAAGATTGTCTATTGAAATCATGCCTAGATTTCTTTGCTATTTTATTAAAATTCCTAACTTTATCAAAATGATTATTTTTGGCTATCAATAGCTGCTAACAAACCATCCCAAATTTTGAACTTTTAAATGATTTATTATTTCTCATGATTCTGGGGTTGGTGGGTAGTTTCTTTTTTGCTTTCAGCTAGGCTGGGGGCAACCTCAGCTGGAAGGATAGCCAGTGTGACTGGGTCTCTTTATCCCTGTCTATTAGACCTTTTTCATCCTTGGTTCTTCATGGTAAGATGGACATACGGTGGTGTTGCAAATGGGTACAAAGTGAAATTTTGAAACTTCTTGAGACCTAGGCACTTAAACTCATGCAATGTCACATTATGGGCCAAAGCAAGTTACAATGATAGCTCAGATTCAAGGGACAGGGAAATAGATTTCACTTACTGTGGGTAGGTCTGCAAAGAAATTGTGGCCATATTTAATGTACTCCTGTAAAACTAGGTTTTATTGTGGTAACATTACCTCTTCACTTTTACTTCTCTTTATGTCTGAAGGTTGAAATCTGAGAGAGACGCCCACTGCTGCCAAAATAACTGTGTGATATTGGTGAGTTAATAACCTTCTCCAATTCAATTTTCATATCTGCAGCACTATAGATATTAGCTATATATATCTCCTTGAGTTATTTTGTAAATGAATGAAGATAATGCACAGAGTG
Source organism: Phacochoerus africanus (assembly GCF_016906955.1). Lineage (NCBI taxonomy): Eukaryota > Metazoa > Chordata > Mammalia > Artiodactyla > Suidae > Phacochoerus > Phacochoerus africanus. The sequence goes on from NC_062553.1 coordinate 91,142,801, forward strand.
CCTATCTCAGCCCCTAGCATACCGGCGCTAGATAATGGTCTTTAGCTATTTCTAATAGCCTTTCTTTCAGTTCTCAAGAAATTGTACTCATAAAACAAACATGTTATGAACTATATGTTTGTCTTTACCTGGCATGTAGAAGGCCTTCTAATAGAAGGAAAATATTTATAAATTAATGTTAATATTTAAACATTAAGTGCGCTTTTCCAATTTGCTTAATAAAATCAACTAATATTTACTAAGTACAAATGCATTGTTTACTTACACATTTTAAATATGAACCTGCTTGAGTCTTACCCTCCATCAATATAATCTTCAGAGTAATAAACTCATCATCTGTAGGCTCATCTCTACCCTGTGCTGTATCTTTACCCCAAACCCTGTGATCAAGAATGTTGTGGCATTAAATTTAGGACCATCAAACCATTGCCTCTCTGGTTCTACTACTTAATGATTAATTCCATTACTGTGGTTAAGTCTGACTAAATTCTATCATGTTCTTATAGACCCAACTCCCAAAGATTAAGCCTCTAGATTATTGACTGTCAGTAATTATATACTAGTATACTTTCTCATCTAAACCTACTTTAATTTTTTTTTTTTTAAAAAGGACCACGAGGGTGTTCCCATCATGGCTCAGCTGTAATGAATCTGACCAGTATCCATCCATGGCCTCATTCAGTAGGTTAAGGATCTGGCATTGCTATGAGCTATGGTGTGTAGGTCACAGGGGCAGCTTGGATCTCATGTTGCTCATGGCATAGGCCAACAGCTACAGCTCCAATTTGACCCCTAGCCTGGGAACATCCATATGTCATGGGTGCAAGGCTTAGAAAAAAATGGAAAAAAAAAGGGATCACCAAATCTGCACGCCTACATACAGGTATAGTCTTTGACTGTCTGGTAAACTTCTATTTTTATTTTTTAAGAAAAAGCTTAGATATTAAGTTTTGGGATGCCTTCTTCAGATTTTTTTAGTTTTCTACTCCTAACACTTTCAACAAATACCACACAAGAAACTCGAGTATTTCAGAATCAATGCTATAGTAGTTGTTTTTCAACTGCCTATTTAGAGACTATATAACACCATTTAATAAATCTTTCTTCACTGTGATAATTTGTTTATAGAAATATAATTTTATCCACCTTAAATCAACATTTCTTGGTCTAAAACTTTTTGCAAACTATAAGCTTGATGAAGGATTAAAGAAATAATGGTTCTATTAGCATTTCATTTATCATTTTAAATGTTGTTAGGTAAAACTTCTAGTTTAATCAATATCTACTAGAAATTAGACTTTTTTTGAGTAGGAAATACTTTATCATTCCCCAATCCCAGTAATGGAATATTTGAGAAAACAAAATGAGAGTTAAACTAATTTGACTATCCTTAAGGAATCCAATTGCTTTGTTCTAACCATTGCTGAGTAATTAAGACATATTTATTGTTGCTAAGTAGTGAACTAAAGGTGCATTTTTATTTCAAAAATGTATTTTGAAATTTATAAGCCATCAGTTCCAATTTAAAGTAAAACTATTGTATATATGCAAAAGTATAACTTTTCTCGTAGAAAATCAGGAATTATTCATTCCCCCCCAAAATATATTAATTCATCTCCACTCACTCTGATGTGCTAGGAAATTGTTTTTTACAGAAGTATGAAATTCTAAATCACATGATACAGATAATGTGGTAGTGAATTAGAGTGCACAAAATAAAATACTCACATGTTTAATATTTCAGAATAAACAATCTAAATATGCTCATTATACTCAAGGATATTCAAATGTCCTAACTAGCATAAAACTAATCTATGTGAAGACTAAATGAAAAATAAAAAAATAAATCATATGCAAAATTGGAAGGGATTAATAATACTTAATTTTAACTATTTGGGTTCATTAATACATATATTTTTAACAAAATAAATTTGAAAAACAATGTTGCATGCAACAATTTGGATAGATTTCACAAACATTATGCTGAGGGGAAGTAGTTGGACATAAAAAGTACAGAATACATAATTCCATTACATGAATTTATATAGATGAAACTAATCAATGACTAAAATTTTTAAAAATTTTTTCTTTTTCTTATTTTTTGGGGTGGGGCACACCTAGAACATATGGAATTTGCCATGCTAGGGGTCTAGTTGGAGCTGCCATCCTATACCACAGCCACAGCAATGCCCAGATTCAAACCACATCTGCAACCTATGCTGCAGTTTGCAGCTACACTGGATCCTTAACCCAATAAGCCAACCCACATCCTCATGGATACCAGTTGGGTTCTTAACCCGCTGAGCCACAACAGGAACTCCATGAAAAAAAATTTTAAACTATTTCACAGCCAAGAGGTATGAGGCATAAAGAAATGGCATGTAGGGGTGAATGAATTCACTAGTTAGAGGGAATATTATGGTTTAGCGCAAGAAAAATTATATATTAATAGGGATAGTATTCACATAAGTGAATCCATTTGTATAATTAAACAGATATGCATATTTTATCATACAGATATGTATATAAACAAAAAGCATATAAAATAACTTATGAAGGGTTAGAAGTAAGGTAAAATTATAGGAGGTACAAGAATGTAAAATACTGATAATTATAGATGGTTGATGGGTATGTGTGGGTTTTATTGTTATTTTTATATGTCCAAGTTTTTATATAAACTTGAAAATGTTTTTAAAATTAAATATTTAATTAAATATACACATGTTGACTTTTACTCCCCACTCTGAGACACTGCCCAAGCTTCGAGAAATGGTGTTGTCCCTCTTTGAGGTAGATAATAGACTTTGTCTTATCAAAAGTTTGTGTTAGTAATGTGTGGGAGGCCAGTACTGACATGATGCATCATAGGTACGTAGTGAGTACTGTTTTCTTCCCTGCAGGCAAATAATTATAATCTGACTGGGAATATGGTTTTAATTTTTTTAATTGTTATAAATTAAAACCCAGTAACAGCCTTTAAGACTATTCACAAAATCCAGGATTTGAGTAAAAGGTATGTTGTTGGGAAATTAAAGCATTTTAAGTATCCCATCCTGAAGCACTGGAGGACATGACATATTTAAAAAAAATGTATATAAAATCTGAAAATAAAATACTGGAATTGAACATTTAATTTTCTAAAAATAAACATCAAGAAGGAAAAATAATTTAAAAATTTACTATCCCCATAAAGGGAAGTTTTCCCAAAGATAACATAATTATATAATTGTGATAATGTAATTATGCTATATAGTAATTGATAAAATAATTATGAAATATGACCATTTGAAAATATAAGCAGAAAATTAATAAATATAAGTCAATTATTATCAGAATAAAGAACAAGGAAAACAAAAACAGTAATGAACATGGTAGATTTTAATCTGATTATGACCATGATTGCAGTGAATATTGGTGGCCTAAATATACTAATTAAAAGACAAAGGTTGTCAGAGTACATCACAAGGTATTGCCTAACTATTTGCAGTGAATATTGGTGGCCTAAATATACTAACTAAAAGACAAAGGTTGTCAGAGTACATCACAAGGTATTGCCTAACTATATGTTGTCTACAGGAAACCTACTTTAAGTATAATGATACATATAGATTAAAAGTAAATAGAGAAAAATATACCAAGACCACACTAATCATAAGAAAGCAGGAATAACTCTATTACTTTCAAACAGAGCAGATTTCAAATAAAGGTAATCAGGGGTAAGGAAGAATATTACATAATAATAAAGTGGCCAATTATCCAAGAAGATGTAATACTTTTAAAAAAAATCAGTTTATGATTTTCATCTAGGTAAAAATTGATAGGCAGTGACATACACAAATTTAAAATTTTCCTTTCAATGAGTTTTGAAAAGTGTATACACCCTTGTAATGCCAATCACATGGAGGTAACTGATAACTTTGTTTTTTTCTTAACAAGATGTAATTATTAATGTGCATATGCCTAAAACAGAGTGCCATACTACATGAGGCAAAAACTAATAGACTACAAAGAGAAATTGATGAATCCACTATCACAATTGGAACGTCAGTACCCCTCTAGCAGACATGGACAGATCCAAGAGGCAGAAACTCAGCAATGATGTAGTTCAACTCAACAATCTCATCAATCAGTTGGATGGAATTGACATCTATAGACTACTTCACCCAATGACAGCAGAACACTTATTCTTCTCAACCTCATCCAAAACATTCACCAAGATAGACTATATCATATACCATAAAACACAGTAATCCTTTGAAAAGATTAGCAACATAGGCTATCTATGCTCAGACCACAATGTAAGCTAAAAATCAGAAAGATAACTGAAAGATTCTAGAATATGTGGGTAATAAACAACACACTATTAAAATGACACATGTATCCAAAACATTTAAAGGGAAATTAAAAAAATATTTTAATTAAATGAAAATAAAAATATAAATTTATTAAAACTTGTGGGGTTCAATGAACAATTAAGCCAAGACTAATTAGACTCAAGAGTTAATAAATGTTTAGTACTATATACCACTTAGATTTTACAGTCCTTTACCATGCAGCTTTATTACAGTAGCAGATATCAGATACATACAGCACATTGCTAAGTCCTGCATTTAAGTCTTAAAAATCCTGGAAATCTCTAAAATCATGTATAAATAAATTGTCTTTAACACACTGCTTCTAAAGGACCACTTTTATCTGTCAGGCATATTTTTCTTCAGTCTGAAATCTCTCCATTTATTTTTATGTCTGCTTAACTTTCTTTCTACCCAATTTTTTCTCTTACATACAAGAAGCCAATGCAGAATTTAAATCATTATTTTCTCTACAACTTGACTTTTCTTGCACTTTCTCTTTAAGAAATTTATGTGGAGATTTAGACATTTGAAAGTTTCTCTAAGAAAGTAAAACTATATATAAATATACATTTAGTGAAAGCTTTATGTTCTTTTCATTTCACAATACTATAAATAAAGAAAAAAACATATTTTACCCAGTTCTGAAATGAGTAAGATTTAGTATGGCAGAAGGCATTCTATTGCTTGTGGAGGTTATCTCAGCATTCGATATACTAGTTGTAACAGCTACAGCTTGATAATTGTGTATATAATGCCTGTGTTTGCCCTAAGCATTATTCGTATATCATTCATTCTATCTGAAAATAGTTTTATAATATATTAAATTTTCATAATATATCTTCTCATAAGTGTAATTAAGTAGTTTTAATTTGTGAAAATTAGGTCATAAACCTGCTATAATAAATATATTTAATAAAATTTAATACATATATTTTGTAGGGATAAGTATCATTTTCATTAATTTTAAATAACCTATCTAGTCTTATATCTAAAATGGCCTGGTGTTCTACCAGTTTAGGATCTTCATTGCCACTATAAATGTGTGACTGTATGGTATGTTAAGTATTACATTTCAGTAAAGCTGTTAAAAACATCTTGGGGTAGGGGGAACTGCTTAGCTCTTGTCATTGCCATGGCACAGGTTCATTCCCTGGTCTAGGAACTTCTGCATCTGGCAGGTGTGGCCAAAAATAAAAATTAAATGCCCTTTATTATTTATCTTTTTGCTTTGTTATAGAAACAAATCCCTTCTCCTGCCTTAGTTTCTGTATATTGAAGGAAAAGAGTCACTTTTACAGCAAAATAATAGTGATTGTAATAGCATTCATTTATACCATTATGGACCATTGTGTTGGAGATCTGCACCTATTACATAACATTTTTATTGTACTTCATCTTATTTTGAATCAACAATTAAGATTCTGTATTAACTCTAAATAATTTATATATAGCTTTTGAAGTGAATATAGTTTAAATATATTATGTAATGTATTATTTTAATCAATTTAAAACAAACAAAAAAGGTTAGTTTTAATATTCATTCAGAGCACTGACTCCTAAATCTTCAACTATAAGGATATAAAGAATTTCTGTAACTGCCATATTTCTATTTAACATTGAAGAATTAACCTTGTAAAAAAAACCTGTCAATTTTGCATCTTATATTTCCATATAGCCTCATATTTATTTTAAACAGAGAAATTGGCATGTAAAGAACATAAGTTGATAGTAGCATGCACCATGAAATAAATGCAATTGGAGAATACAATTTGCCTTTGGATTCTCTTGCCTAAGCTTTTCTAGTTATAGTGTTTCCACAACATCTGAATTTACTCTGATCTGCCCAATTGCATCTCTTACCTGTTGTAGGAAATTTTTGGATCTCAGCAAGTTCTCATCTATTGCAATGGAATTCAAAATATTGTGAAACATACTGAGAAAGATAAATGGTTTCAATAGGCCTTCTGTGCCAAAACCTGTACCATTTTGCTAATTTTCAGGACCAGAACTATGTATTTTGTATATTTTGACTATAAATAAGATAACTATTTATAGGTTATATATGCTATACAGAGATTCAATATACTTCTGATGTTTAGAAGAGAGATCCAGACTCACTTTTGGAACATGTGGAGAGTTCGTTATTTGCTATCACCTCTCACCCCAAAGATTTACCAGTTTTTTTCTGATGTTCTTTTTACTCTGTCTTTTATTAAAATAACATATTTAAACAAGAGATCAGATCTTTTAAAACAAAATTTACAGTAATTCAAATACTCTTAAAAGATACTTGCAAATATTTCCTAATTGTCCTATTTTTCATGTTTTTATATATCTAAGAAAATAAATTCATAGGTTGAAGCCATAACTCCTCTTACCTCAGAAAGTGATTGTATTTAGGAATAGGGACTTTACTAGTGATTCAGTTAAAAAGCACTTAAGTTAAATTAGGTCATTAGGGTGGACCGTATTTCAATTTGACTGGTGTCTTTATAAGAAGAAGAAATTTAAACACAGATTCCAGGGGTACCCTTGCACAGAAGTGTGGCCACGTCAGGACACAGAGAAGGCAGTCATCTGCAAGTTAATAGGAGAGGGCTTAGGAAAAACCCCAAACTGCTAATACCTTGAATTTGGACTTCTAGTCTTCAGAACTATGAGAAAACAAATTTCTATTTAAGCCACCCAGTCTGTGGTACTTTGTTATGGCAATCCTAGCACACTCAGACAGATATATATTTCTCCTTTAAATATAACAACTTTGACTGCAACTTCATGGTAACATAATTCTAAGATTCTTCCACCTCTAAGAGGCTTTTATTAGAATTTTAACATGTAGGATTATATTTAATTAATTCTTGCATTCTCAAGATAATCAATTCTTCCATAGAGTGGGGGAATATTAGATCAGGTCCTAAAGATGAATATTTCTTTAGCAGTGGTGAATATCCTATCCTTTTTATTAATACTTTTTTATATCTCACAAGAACATCACCGTTGTCATTGTTCCAGATATCATATTCAGGATATTGTATTTTTAAGTAAAGTGATAAGGAATATTGCCAAACACAATAAAATATAAAGAGTACTTGAACTACATTATTAGTGATAAGATTAAAAACATGGCAAATATTTAGTTATAGGTGACCAACACTTAAAAAGGTAATTCAAATCCTAAATCCTTCATGTTATTCCCAGTAAGAATGCAAGATCTAAAAATTTGTTTCAGGTAAAATATAATTACATATGTCAAATCATTTATTTTAAGAAATACTGTCCCATATTAGTATTAAAATTTCAGAATAATATTAGTGGAGATTGTAATAATATTCTTTAGCAACTTCCATGACTTCTACAGAGTTTTGAAAAAACTCAGAAGGGTAAAGTAAGTGAAGCAGCATTATTCATCACTTCTGCTTAATCAGGACAAATTCGACACATTTTATTTCACATTTCTGTCTATTCCTAACAGCACAGGAATTGTGGTTATAAATTTTCTCACTTGATTGACAGTTTTAGTAGTTTTCATCTATGTAGTAAGTTGTCTGTCTTTTGTTGGAATTGATTCTGTGCAGAAAAAGAACCTTATTCATCTAGATTTGCAATGGTGGTAAATGACAAAACTATCATTTAGATTAATGCACTTTTAAATATTCTAACTTGAATTATAAAACACTTTACTCTAGAAGGTATTTTAGAAGTAGGCAGTTAAATTATTTATCCTCTGAATAATAGACCCTTTATTTATCCTCCAAATAATACACCCTATATGTTAGAAGCAGATGGATTTCTAACCTGTATTTATTTTTTCAATTTGTTTAACTTCTCCTTGGAAATTAAACCAAAACAATTTACAATTCTAGATACTCAAATTTTTCCAGTCAAGGGTCATTCTTAGGTTTAACCTTTCCTAATGGACAAAGATATCTTTTTATTTAGTTATATTTACTTGATGACAATTCTAATTTCAAATCGTAATCTGGACAAATCAATTTTTTTTGCTTACATATCTTTGCTCAGTTTCTGCATCAAGTCTTCTTATAGGTCAGTCAATCAAACAATATCCAGATACTTACATAGGTTAGAATAATATGTTACTGCCAAACTTAAGACCATTGCTTGGCATCTAAACTGTGAAATATTTTGATGGCATCAAGGAGACTTGGTTTTTGTATGCTCTTGACGACCTAGATAGTGATTTCCATCTGAATGGCAAATTAGTTAGAGGTTTTAAATATAGAACAATTATTCTGTCGCACTATATTCAATAGTACAATATTCTATTTCAGCCAATTAGGATAGTCAGAAGAACAAAGCTCCCCTCTGGAGACAAAATTTAAATTATTTTTGCTATTCTCTTGTTGAGTAAAGCAGTGTTGCTCACACAAGAAAGTGTTATGTTTTAAATAATTATATAGAGGAATATTTGCAGTAATATTTAGTAAATACAGATTAAGATTATAAATTCTCACTTGCTTCTAAGAAATTGTCAAAAAGAAAATGTTACAAAAATATAATCAATTTTAAATAGGTAATATTTTTAAATTAAAAATGAAATTTAGAAGAAAATATACTTTCTGAAAAAATAAGAGCCATGGCGTTAGTTAATGCTATGTTGCTAATAGTGTTACTATGTTTATAATATTCTCACTTATGAAAATCAATATTTACACACCTAAACTTTTATTTTCCTCCCCATAGAAACCTATTTTTTCTTTGAATATATCATTTAAAAGTCCCATTCTATAAGCATAACTGAGCAATTTCAAACTTAATGTTTTTGTTTTATTTCAAATATGTGGCTGCAAATAAACTTTAGAATCTGAATGACCTTTCTCTTAAATAAATACCAACATATGACTATCTCTTTTACTACATTTGATTACTTTTAGAGGTAGTTCCCAAAACTCTTATACAAAACTGCCTAAAACAAATTAAAAATCTATATAGTTCTGCCACATTACAAAAGATTAAAATAAGACAAAATTATGTTGTGATACTGAGATTGTTTTAAAGGCAGCAATTTTAGTTACAACCTTGAATAAATGAATTCACCAGATGTACTGTGTGAGTGTGTAGTGAAAATGGATGATATTATAAAACAGTCTAGTCAGGTCAGTTTCTTGGTATATTTTTCATCTCTTTTAGACTCCCTCAGTTACTAATCTGATTATGTAGCCTCTGAAATTGACAGATATGAATGTAGCACAATTCAAACTTCATGTGCTCTTTCTTGTTAAGTGACATTGATGGATAAGTAAACAATAATACTTTTACTCACTACTTCATTTAAGCACCCTACATATACTTAAGTATCCTTAGCCACTGGTTTTCCTTAATATATTCTGAACTCGTGGTGACTAAATATTTCAATCAACTTCTTTCACTGAGGGATATATTCTACCTCATATACTGTTATGTTAGAATATTCTGACCAAACTAGTTTACTTTTTATTTTCACATGAACAAAAATATCCATGTATTGTGGAATTTCAAGTTGAGATTTATGATGGCAAAGGAGTAGGACATGGAAATCTCCTCCAAAAAATAATAAAAAAAAAACTATATATAAAACAGTTTTCACAAAACATCTACTGAACACTGACAGAAGACCTCAGACTTCTTCATAACTAGGTAGGAAGAAAGGAAAAAAAAATAGAAGATACATAAAGTGAGTAGGACACCCTGGGAGGCTCCCTGACTGCAAGGCAGATCAGCTGGAGCACAGGCGGACCTTCAAAGCCTCTGTGAAAAGCATAGCAGCCAGTGTAAGGAGGGCAAAGTAGAGAGAGAGCCACACAGATGATCAGTCCTTCTGCCCAGAAAACCCCAGGCTAAGTCACTGCTCTGCTGGTGCTTAGGCTTAGGCTCTGGAGGTCAGGCCCAGGGAGAAGACTAGGATTGGCTTTGTGGAAACAGCCTCAGTGGGCCATAGTGTGGTGCACCAGAGCCAATGGAATGCTGGAGGAGGCCTGGGCCTGCCAGAGATGCAAGGTACTATTGTTGGGAAGTGCAAGAGGAGGAATGCCTTAGGAACTTTTTTCTGTGCATGTATGCTCTCAGTCAGCTGGATTCCACTTGCACAGGCTATGGGGGTGGGTGAAAGCCATAGCAGCCATCTCAGACTACAGAGGTAGATGTGGCCCTTGCCACCAAACACCCCATGAACAGGCACCACTGGTCTTCACCACCTCCCTGGTATTTGCCACTTCTGCCATGAGTCCTGCAACTGGGTGCTACCTACTTCCCTCCCAGGGAGCACAAATGGATGGACTGCCACCACCACCACCCCTGAAAAGGGTCTTGTGACTAGGTCCATTCCCCACCCTTACTTCTCTAAAGGTTGCTGCCACTACCAAGGGCCCTTCACCTGGGTGCTAACTTCCAACCCAACTTCCTTGGGAGCACACACAGACCTTTACCTGCACACCCTCATCAAGGGGATAACAGCCCATGTATACTGAGGTAAGAGACAGTAAGCAACCAAACCAAAAGCAGCCCTCACACTAAAAAAAAGTAAACCCACACAAGCTACTCCAGGATGCTCCTGCTTATAAATAGCCCTCTAAGACTACAAGTAGATATTTTTTTTCCCCATAAACTCAAAGACTAAGAGAAATATAAGTAAAACTAAGAAGTAAAGGACTCATTCCCAGTTAAAAGAATAGGAGAAATCCCCTGAAGGAGCAGTCACCTGAAGGAGTAAACAATGAAACAGACCAATTTGATCTAATAGACACCGAGTTAGAAAAGAAGGTAAAGAAAATACTGAAGGAATTAAGAAATGCTAGACAAAAATGCAGATGACTGTGAAAGGAACTAGAAACTATAAGGAGGAGCCAAGAAAAATTAGAAAACTCATTTGCTAATATGAAATCAGAGCTAAAGTCAATGAACAGCACAAGAATAATGCAGGGGAACAAATAAGTGACTTGGACTATAGGGTAATTAAAATCACCCAATCAGGACAGCAGATAGAAAGCCAAATGAAAAAAAATAAAATAAAAGCCATATAATAGATATATGGTATAATATAAAGGATGTCAATATATGCATAATAGGGATTTCAAAAGGAGAAGAGAAAAGGGGATTGAAAATGTATTTGAAGAAATTATGGCTGAAAACTTCCCAAATCTAAAGAAAGAAACAGGTATCCAGGCACAGGAAGCACAGATGATCCCAAACAAGATGAACCTAAACAGACCTACACTAAGACATATTAAAATAAAAATGGCAAATGCTAAAGATAAAGATAGGATTCTAAAGGCAACAAGAGAAAAACAAAGATTAATTACAAGTGAAACACATAAGACTATCTGCTGATTTCTCTATAGAGACATTGCAGGCCAGAGGGTACAGCAAGATCTATTCAAATTTCTGAAAGTGAAAAATATGTAGCTTGGAATACTTTACCCAGAAAAATTATCTTTTTGAATAGGAGGAAGAATAATGAATTTCTTAAAGAATCAAAAACTAAAAAAATACAGCAATACTAAACCTATCCTAAAAGAAATATTGAAAGGTCTCCTCTAAAGAGAAAAGCAGCAAGAAGACATAGGAAAGAGGAAATCATATTTGGAAAGTATTCACTTAAATAAGCCAGTATACAGAGAAAAAAAGAAAAAAAATAACCTATTTGTGAAAGCAATGATAAACACAAGGAACAGAAAAAGGAAAAACATGAAGTTGTAAAAACATGACTTAAGTGTGGAGAAATATAGTAAGAAAATGTAAATAGATGCAGAATGTTGCCTTCGGGATGGATTAGCTGTGGGATCCTGCTGTGTAGCACTGGGAACTCTGTCTAGTCACTTAAAATGTAACATGTAATGTGAGAAAAAAGAATGTACACATGTAAGTGTAACTGGGTCACCTAATGTACAGTAGAAAAAAATGTATATATATATAAATAAATGATAAAAAAAGAAAATGTAGACTATTTTAGAATGTTTTTGAGCCTATATGACTGTGAGTCTAAAAAAAGCAGATATATGAAGGCATTAGCATACTTTAAAAACAGGGCAACCACATATCAAAAACATACAAGAGATTCACAAAAAAACAAAAATAAGAACACATAAGGTGACATTTAGATACATCACTCTCATGAGTAGAATTTTCATACTGCAATAAATTATAACCTATGCCTTATTCCTGTAATAATAGCAATATTTCACATATATTTTATTATGGTTTTATTTGTATAATATCTCTATCTCTGTATTAGCAACTGAAGTGTGGAATCCTTTATCCTGATCACTCAGTAAATAATTTCACTTACCTATAATCTGACAATTCCTAGCTATTAAGTAAAATACTATTCTTGGACATTAAATAAAATAGTATAATTAAGTACTTGAACAACAAGGAGCAGATTGCTAAACTATCAGTTTGCCCTGTTGAATATTATTCTTTGTATGCTATGTTCACATTTCAAAGGTGAGTAAATTGTAAAATATTCATAATATCTAATACTGATTTGACTACTGCTTTCAACTGCTACAAAATATAGCAGGGTCCCCTCTGTCAGAAGTCTGGTTAATTTTGACCAGAGACAGTTCTGATTCTTTTTTGGGTCCCAGCACAAAGCATACAAGAGCACCCACAACAAACAAGATCTTACAATGAGGATAGAGTATCACTAACTTTTTTACTCTGTTCGTATTTATGTCATTTATATAAAATTCCTTGATTTATCAAGGCCACTCTGATTCCTATCTGCCCCCCTCCTTCAGTTTTGAAGTTTACATTTGAATCTTTTAACATCATCCAGCTTACATTTTTGAATTTCCTCTGTTGCATATAAGGAATCCCATGACACTGGTTCTTTAATTAAATGTACTATCAACAAGGAAAGGGCATTTTCTCACCAGCCCCATTTTAAAACTTCTAGGGAGGAATTTGTATTAATATGGCTTAGATTATCTTTATATCCTTGGCCTAAAATATTGCAGAGACTATGCTAAACTGTGGATAGATTCTCTCACCCCTCGTGAGGGTACTGTAATAAGCAGCTCCACCTGAAACTTCTGTAAGGAGTGGAGAAAGAAAATTTGTTCAAAGAAAGGAAGCTATATTTAAGAAATGTAAGTTAAATGGAGTTGAATAGACCAAAACATATTTCTTTGCTACAGTATTCATCTATAATTTTATGTTAAAAAGTTATTAGAGATGATAAATGCCTTACTTTAAAGATGTCATTCTTAAATATATGTAATTCACATAATTTCTAAAATGTGGATTTAATTAAGGGAAGAAGCTACTATGCATTTGGTGATATTATTAGACGGTACTTTTTAAATATCATGTTTTCTTCTAAAATTGTATATAGTTTAGTTTCGTTTTTCTTTTTCTTTTTTTTCTTTTCTTTTGGCTTTTTAGGGTGGAACCTGTGACATATGGAAGTTCCCAGGCTAGGGATTGAATTGGAGCTACAGCTACCATCCTACACCACAGCCACAGCAGTGATGGATCCTTAACCCACTGAGTGAGGCCAGGGATTAAACCCGTGTCCTCATGGATATTAGTCGATTTTGTTAACCGCTGAGCCACGACAGGAACTACCTAGTTTACTTTTTCATCAACTAAAATTATATATAGTTGAATCTTTTGGGGATGTTAATACCTCCTAAGATCCATGCTATTCACTTTATATGTATTATATTATGTAACCATAACAGAAAATTATGAGCATGTGAAATAGATGCTGACATTGATTTTTTAAATACATAAAGTGAAATATAAACACCATATCAATTTGATGCCAATTATCACTCACTTAAAAATAATAAAGTTTTTCATTATTAGTTGATTATTTTCATTTTCCCCTTAAATTATGTTTTTATTTTTCTCCACAGAATTTAATTCTACTCTTCGATATTTGATTGAAAGTCCTATCAACCACTATGTTGTAATTCTCTGAAACACACAAATCATACCTAAGTTGCAATTCATGTTTAATTTTGCTACCAGATTTAACTTTATAGTAACTATGAATGTAATTATTCAAATATGTATGCATATACTGCCAATTTGTATAAATGATTATTTAATACAATAAGTATAAATGTTATTCTAAATGCATCTCTTAATGAGAATAAATGGTGACAGATACGGTACCTAAATTAAAAGAGGCATCAGTATTTCCCACTCTCTCATTTAATGACCTGAAGTTTTTGCACCCAAGTTCAATACAAGGAAGTAAGATTCTTTCCTTATTAGTAAGGAATAGTAGTAAGGAGTTTGAATTTATCTTTTAAGGTGTAAGAAAGGTTATTGTAAAACAGAAGATGAGAAAGGAAAATAAATAGGTGAACTTAATCACAGGAACCCATTTTCTCAGCCAGGCCAGTTTTCAGAAAGAGTACATCAAGGGATCAGCATTAGAAACTGCTTTCTTTGCAAAAATTCCTGGTTGAATTTCCCTTCAAATGACTTCATGTTTCCCTAGGGTTACCTGGCATGAGGACTGCTATTATAATCATCTCAATTTGTCAGATGAGGAAACAGGTAGAATTTAAGAAAATTTCCCAAAGATATTCGTTTGAGCATTTGAACATTTTAATTCAACATTTAAATTAGCATATCTGACCCCTTATCCATTCATGTACCTAACCACTTAAATACATTAACTCCCACACAACTACTTGTAAAACTATTAATGTTTCTATAACACAGAATCATTATTAAGAGTTAAAGGAGGAGGAGGCAAGATGGCAGAAGAGTAGGGGGACATGCTCACACTCTCCCACAAACACAACAACAAGAAAACACATCTATAGGATAAACGACTCGCACAGAACAGCAACCAATCGCTGGCAGAAGAACCTAAGCTCCAATAAGGGCAAGAATTCCGTGACATTACTAGGTAAAACAAGAGAAAAGAGGAGAGTGAGAGAAGGTGAATCCAATCTGGATGGACACTCCTGAAAGGGAACTGCGGAGGAGAAAGGGATCCCACACCCTGGAAAGTCACCTAGATCAACAGAAAGATCAACCCAACCGGAGGAATCTCCAGATGCAGAGAAGAGTGCAGCAGTAAGTTGGAGTTCTGAAAAGCAGAGTGAGAACCGAACAGATCATCTGAACTACAGGCACAGTCACCAAAAATTGAGATGCCTGGGTGGGGGCTGGGCACTGAGACCTTGGCTCCAGAGGTTAGTCCCCAGGAAAGGCCTGGGGGGCGGGGTGGAGCAGAGACTGCTTGGGAGGTCTAGAAACTGGTTTGTCAAGTTTGAAGGGGCAGAGACTGCCTGGGAGACAAGAAGGCGGAGTGTTGCAGGGGGAGGGAGCAATACGCTAAGGGCTGGGAAGTGGAAAGTCACATCAGAGGGAACCTTGGAGAAGAGCTGGGTCTGTGCCAGTGTTGCAAAGGGGAGAGAAGAAGGGGTGGGCCCCCATAGAATTCTCCCCACGCCACAGCGAGCTTACCAGCCTGCTAGCTATCAGAAAGTTGTGCTTCCCAGTGCATTCCGCCCCCGCCCTTGCCCCCCCCCACCCATTATGTACACACCAGACCTGGGGCTGCCTGCCATCTGGGAGGGCTGGCCTCAACAATTGCCAGAAGCCTACCACTGCAGGGGCTGTACCTGCCCTGGCCTGCTTGCCCTTTGGAGGGGCTACACCCCCGCAGAGCAGCACCAAACACCAACAGCCCCCGGGAAAAGGCCTGCAGCCCAGAAAAGCTAGAACAAGCTTGGCCAGGCCGTGAAAAGATCTGCCAAATTCTTGGAAAGGCCTTGAGTCTGGCTGCCCTGGGGAAGAGCCTCTGGGGTTTGCAACAGCCCAGCTAGATGCTCCCTCCCTCGGGGGGGGGGGGGTGCCACACTCGTGAGGAATAGCTGCTCAGCACCCCCAGCCCACGGGAGGAACCCCTGCAGCCCAGAAAAAGCTAGAACAAGCTTGGCCAGGCTGTGAAAAGATCTGCCTACATTCTCAGACAGTCCTTCCAAGTCCGGCTGCCCTGGGGAAGAGCCTCTTGGGTTCTCAGCAGCCCAGCTAGCTTCTCCCTTCCTCGAGGGGTGCCGCACTCCCGTGGAACAGCTCCCCAGGATTGCCAGCACCCTGCAAGAGCCCCTGCAGCCCAGAAAAGCTAGAACAAGCTTGGCCAGGCCGTGTAAAGATCTGCCTACATTCTCAGAGAGTACTTCTGAGTCAGGCTGCCCTGGGGAAGAGCCTCTTGGGTTCTCAGTGACCCAGATAGCTGCTCCAACCCTGGGGGGGCACTGCACTCCTGAAGAACAGCTTCCTGGCACTGCCAGCCCCCTGAAAGAGCCCCACAGGCAAAAATACCAGAGCAAGCACTGCCTGGCCAAGTGAAATCTGCTTCCATCACAGTGGGGACCTCCCAATCCTGTCTGCTTTCAGGAAGACCTCCTTTGCTTCAGAGAGACCCTGTTAGCCCTGCCAACACTCCAGAAAAGCCACACTGCCTCAAAAAAGACTGACCAACACCACCAGCCCTCAGGAAACATTCCATGGCAGTGACAAGGCAAACACTGCCTGGCCACAGAGAGTACAACTCCACCAGGAAAAAGAAAACAACAAGCAAGATGAAGAAGCTGAGAAACCACCCCCAGTTAAACCAACAGGAAAACTCACCTAAAGCAGTCAACAATGAAACAGATCTCTATGGTCTGACAGACCTGGAGTTCAAAAGAGAAATAGTGAAAATACTGAAGGAATTAAGAGAAGATATGAACAGTAATGCAGACATCCTCAGAAAGGAACTAGAAAATATAAGGAGGAGCCAAGAAAAACTAGAACATTCATTTGCAGAGATACAAACTGAACTAAGGGCAGTAAAAACCAGAATGAATCATGCAGAAGAACGAATCAGTGATGTGGAAGGTAGAATAATGGAAATCACCCAATCAGGTCAGCAGACAGAAAACCAAATCAGAAAACAGGAAAGCAATATAAGAGACCTACGGGATAATATGAAGCGGGCCAATCTACGCATAATAGGAATTCCAGAAGGAGTAGAAAAAGATAAGGGGACGGAAAATATAGCTGAAGAAATTATCACTGGAAACTTCCCAAATCTAAAGGATACTGAGTTCAAGATACAGGAATCACAGAGGGCCCCAAACAAGTTGAACCCAAATAGACCCACACCAAGACACATTATAGTAAAAATGGCAAAAGTTAGTGATAAAGAGAGGATCCTAAAGGCAGCAAGAGAAAAGCAGAATGTTACCTATAAGGGAACTGCCATAAGGTTATCAGCTGATTTCTCGACAGAAACTCTACAGGCCAGGAGGGAATGGCAAGAGATATTTAGAGGGCTAAAAGGAAAAAATATGCAACCTAGAATACTCTATTCAGCAAGAATATCATTGAAAATAGAAGGGGAAATAAAAATTCTTTCCAACAAACAAAGGCTAAAAGAATACAGCAATACAAAACCCAGGCTAAAAGAAATACTGAAAGGGCTTCTCTAAACCAAAAAGAAAGAGAGGAAAAAGAAAAAAAAAAAAGAAGAGGAAGAACTGGGATTGAGGAAACCACAGTCAGAGAGCAGTCACTCAAATAAGCCAGCATACAGATTTAATCATGAACATGCTTCAAACAAAATAAAATTAAAAAGAAAAAAAAAAGAGTCATCAAAATCATAAAATGCGGGCAAGGGATGTTAGGAAATAAATAGACCCTTTTTTGTTGTTTGTTTGTTTGTTTCTCTTCTTAATTTTAATATAGTAATAAAGTGTTTGAACCTACAGGACCATCAGGCTAAAACACACAATTACAGGAAGGGGTTAGCATACTTAAAAAACAGGGCAACCACAAGCCAAAAGCAAACACTGCATTTGCAAAAAATGGAAAAAAAAAACCAACTCAAACAGATAATAACCGGAGACCATCCAACCAAAAGAAGATAGGAAGAATGGAGAACCATAGAATCAACTGGAACACGAGGTTCAAAATGGCAATAAATAATCATCTATCAATTACCACCTTAAACGTCAATGGACTGAATGCTCCAATAAAAAGACACAGAGTGTTTGAGTGGATAAAAAGGCAAAAACCTTCAATATGCTGCCTACAAGAAACTCACTTCAAGACAAAGGATACATATAGATTGAAAGTGAAGGGGTGGGATAAAATATTTCATGCCAATAGACATGACAGGAAAGCAGGAGTTGCAGTACTCATATCAGACAAAATAGACTTTAACACAAAAGACATAAAGAAAGACAAAGAAGGACACTATTTAATGATTAAGGGATCCATCCAAGGAGAGGATGTTACTATCGTCAACATATACGCCCCAAATACAGGAGCACCCAGATACATACAACAAATATTAACAGACATAAAGGGAGAAATCAATGAGAAAACAATCATAGTTGGAGACATTAATACCCCACTCACATCAATGGACAGATCCTCTAGACAGAAAACCAATACAGCAACAGAGATCCTAAAGGAAACAATAGAAAAGTTAGACTTAATTGACATCTTCAGGACACTACATCCAAAAAAAATCAGAATACACATTCTTCTCAAATGCACATGGAACATTCTCAAGAATCGACCACATATTGGGACACAAAGCTAACCTCACCAAATTTAGGAGCATAGAAATTACCTCAAATATCTTCTCTGACCACAACGCCATGAAATTAGAAATCAACCACGGGAAAAGAAATGTGAAAAAACCTACTACCTGAAGACTAAACAACATGCTACTAAAAAACCAGTGGGTCAATGAGGAAATCAAGAAGGACATTTAAAAATACCTTGAAACAAATGATAATTAAGATACAACCACTCAAAATCTATGGGACACTGCAAAAGCAGTGCTCAGAGGGAAATTTATAGCAATACAGGCCTTTCTCAAAAAAGAAGAAAGATCCCAAATGGACAACTTAACCCTCCACCTAAATGAATTAGAAAAAGAAGAACAAAAAAGTCCTAAAGTCAGCAGAAGGAAGGAAATTATAAAGATCAAGGAAGAAATCAATAAAATAGAGACTCAAAAAACAATAGAGAAAATTAATAAAACCAAGAGCTGGTTCTTTGAAAAGGTAAACAAAATTGGCAAACCCCTGTCTAGACTCACTAAGAAGAGGAGAGAAATAACTCAAATAACCAAAATTAGAAATGAAAAAGGAGAAATCACAACGGATACAGCAGAAATACAAAAAACCCTAAGAAAAGACTATGAACAACTATATGCCAACCAATTTGACAATCTGGAAGAAATGGACAATTTTCTAGAATCTTACAGCCTGCCAAAACTGAATCAAGAAGAAACAGACCAACTGAACGGACTGATCACTAGGAATGAAATTGAAGAGGTCATAAAATCACTCCCTACAAATAAAAGTCCAGGACCAGATGGCTTCACAGGTGAATTCTATCAAACAATAAAGAGGATCTGGTGCCCATCCTCCTTAAACTCTTTCAAAAGGTTGAAGAAGAAGGAATACTCCCAAAGACATTCTATGATGCCACCATCACCCTAATTCCAAAACCAGACAAAGATAACACCAAAAAAGAAAACTATTGGCCAATGTCTTTGATGAATGTAGATGCAAAAATTCTCAACAAAAACTTAGCCAACTAAATCCAACAACATATCAAAAAAATTATACACCATGACCAGGTAGGGTTCATCCCAGGTTCACAAGGATGGCTGAACATACGCAAATCAATCATACACCACATTAACAAAAGGAAAGTCAAAAATCATATGATCATCTCAATAGATGCAGAAAAAGCATTTGACAAAGTCCAACATCCATTCATGATCAAGACCCTCGCCAAAGTGGGTATAGAGGGAACATTTGTGAACAAAATCAAAGCCATTTATGACAAACCCACAGCAAATATAATACTCAATGGGGAAGAACTGAAAGCCTTCTCACTCAAATCTGGAACAAGACACAGATGCCCTCTCTCACCACTGCTATTCAGCACAGTTTTGGAAGTCCTAGCCACAGCATTTAGACTAACAAAAGAAATAAAATGCATCCATATAGGAAGAGAAGAGATAAAACTGTCACTGTACACAGAGGACATGATAGTAAACATAGAAAACCCTAAGGACTCAACCCCAAAACTACTTGAACTGATTCATCAATTCAGCAAAGTAGCAGGATAGAAGATTAGCATTCAGAAGTCAGTTGCATTTCTGTATACCAGCAATGAAATATTAGGAAAGGAATACAAAAATAAAGTATCTTTTAAAATTGCACCTCAAAAAATCAAATACTTCAGAATACACCTGACCAAGGAGGTAAAAGATTTTATGTGCCGAGAACTATAAAACTTTAATCAAAGAAATCAAAGAAGATGTAAAGAAATGGAAAGATATTCCATGTACATGAATTGGAAAAATCAATATTGTAAAAACGGCCATACTACCCAAAGCAATCTATAGATTCAATGAAATCCCTATCAAAGCACCCATGACATTTTTCACAGAACTACAACAAACAATCCAAACATTTATATGGGACAACAAAAGACCCAGAATTGCCAGAGCAATCCTGAGAAACAAAAACTAAGCAGGGGGCATAACTTTCCCAGACTTCAAGAAATATTACAAAGCCACAGTCATCAAAACAGTGTGGTACTGGCATCAAAACAGACAGACAGACCAATGGAACAGAATAGAGAACCCAGAAATAAACCCTGACACCTATGGTCAATTAATCTTTGACAAGGGAGGCAAGAACATAAAATGGGAAAAAGAAAGCCTATTCAGCAAGCATTGCTGGGAAACCTGGACAGCTGCATGCAAAGCAATGAAAGTAGTACACACCCTCACACCATGCACAAAAATAAACTCAAAATGGCTGAAAGACAAATATAAGACAGGACACCATCAAACTCCTAGAAGAGAACATAGGCAAAACACTCTCTGACATCAACATCATGAATATTTTCTCAGGTAAGTCTCCCAAAGCAATAGAAATTAGAGCAAAAATAAACCCATGGGACCTCATCAAACTGAAAAGCTTTGTACAGCAAAGGAAACCAACAACAAAACAAAAAGACATCTTAACAGAATGGGAGAAAATAGTTTCAAATGATGCAATGGACAAGGGCTTAATCTCTGGAATATATAAGCAACTTATACAACTCAACAGCAAAAAAGCCAACAACCCAATGGAAAAATGGGCAAAAGACCTGAATAGACTGTTCTCCAAGGAAGAGATACAGATGGCCAGCAAACACATGAAAAAAGGCTGAACATTGCTGATTATAAGAGAAATGCAAATCAAAGCTACCATGAGATACCACCTCATACCAGTCAGAATGGCCATCATTAGTAAGTCCACAAATAACAAGTGCTGGATGGGGTTGTGGAGAAAAGGGAACCCTCCTGCACTGTTGGTGGGAATGTAAACTTGTATAGCCACTATGGAGAACAGTTTGGAGATACCTTAGAAATCTACACATAGAACTTCCATATGATCCTGCAATCCCACTCTTGGGCATATATCTGGACAATACCCTACTTAAAAGAGACACATGCACCTGCATGTTCATTGCAGCACTATTCACAATAGCCAGGACATTGAAACAACCCAAATAAATGTCCATCGACAGATGATTGGATTCGGAAGAGTGGTATATATACACAATGGAATACTACTCAGCCATGAAAAAGAATGACATAATGCCATTTACAGCAACATGGATGGAGTTAGAGACTCTCATACTGAGTGAAATGAGTCAGAAAGACAAAGACAAATACCATATGACATCACTTATAACTGGAATTGAATATACAACACAAATGAACATCTCCTCAGAAAAGAAAATCATGGACTTGGAGAAGAGACTTGTGGCTGCCTGATGGGAGGGGGAGGGAGTGGGAGGGATCGGGAGTTTGGGCTTAACAGACACAACTTAGAATAGATTTACAAGGAGATCCTGCTGAATAGCATTGAGAACTATGTCTAGATACTCATATTGCAACAGAACAAAGGGTGGGGGAAAGAAAAATGTATACATGTAAGGATAACTTGACCCCCTTGCTGTACAGTGGGAAAAAAATAAATTAAAAATAAATAAATAAATAAAAAAAGTTAAAGGACTTTTATTGCTACTATTATTCATCAATAATTTGATAAATAACAGTTCACACCTTGCTCATAACAGAGAATAGTGGAATAATGGGAACTAAATTTCAGAGAGGTGAGAGGTGTGCCAATCAAAATGAGTCCATCACTCTTCATCAAGAATATTTCCTTTTGTCATTAAACAATAACAACGACAAATGCACATGCACAAACACACATAACACTTGCATTCTTTATCCAAAATGCCATATAGGAAAGGGAGTGTGCCTATGTGTGTGAACATGCATAAGGTCCCGTATCTAAGGAGAAAGACGACAGGAAGATTTAGATGAGGAACTGTCTGTAAATGTTCACTTTAAGACTTTTGCCTCAATATTTTTCTATAACGGAAACTATAGTATTCACAGTAGCCATTTTGATTTCTGGTCTGGGTAGCCAAGGTGTTTCATAAATCTGCATGAGTATACAAACTGAAAAGTGCAAGACCTTGTAGCTCTGTGGTCATTGAACACTCCCTGGAAGACCATTAATGTGAAGAGTGAAGTAATTAAAGCTGTGGTTCCATGGCCAAAGGTTAAATTCCCCAAAGCCCTGAGGATTATTAATGAGTAGCTGGGCAAAGTAAAAGTGTAACACTGAAACTGAGACAAGAGGCAAAGAGAACCAGAAATATGCCAGATTAATATTGCAGCATTACTATAGCCAGGAGATTTATCAAATGGTTGGAAAATGCAGGCTTTAGGCATGTGAGGTAACAAGGAACATGACAAAGACTGCAAGAACCTACAAACATGAATACAGATATAAATGAATAGTAAGAATAGCACAATAGATGTATTTATTCAACAGAAACTTATTGAAGATTACTGTGGACAAAGCACCAAGGAGAGGCTCATACTGCAAAATCAGTCAAGATATTCAGTCATTCTAACAGTGAATGAATCAGAGTGAAAAATGATCAGGCAACTCCAGGACACTGGACAATATGGTTTAGCTAGGATTAAAAATAACTAACAACAACAACAAAAAAAATCATGCACCTTTTGTGGGAAGTATGTTTATTTTTGGTGACATTTCAGGAGTTTTAGGATGAGTTAAATAAGATATAAGAGAGCCAAATGGTCTTTCTCTGTGAGATCTGCATGCAAAACTCATTCATGACATGAATGAGAAATTTCAAGTAGTCTGATATGACTGGAGTAAAAATGCATTGCGTTGAAATGGTGGACTGGGTTAATTAAATTACTCAAATGGTAGATTTTATTATTCTATTAACCTATTATTGAGGATTAGGCATCTGTTTTAGATGTGGGTCAATGATTAATACAGTTTTGTACACCATATCCAAAGTGTTAAGTTGTTTCTCCAATCACTCCTCATCCCCTTAAAACTTAAAGATGTATACTGACCCAACTTCTTTTTTGTTTCCAAAATCCATATTTAAATTATGTGTGTGTGTGTGTGTGTGTGTGTGTATGTAGTGATTACCTGGACGTGTCAATTACAGTATATTTAATTCATTCATCTCTTATTTACCTGCTCTTTTTTTTTCCCTTTATCTAGTTAAGAAGACAAAATAGAAGAAAGCCAAATTCATACTGCAAGTATTAATATTTTTCACATTCATTCTTTTGGACAAGAAAAAAAGTAGATAAAGAGAATAGTCATGAAAGATAGCCTTGCAGTTCTTGCTTTAGGATGAGACAGAATAAAGCTGCCATGTCCAACCCCATGGTCTCTTTGAAATGGCAATAGAGATTTGCAAAGGGAATGCTTTCATAATAGCCAAGAATCTGAAAAAAGACCTAAGGTAAACAAAGCTCTTCCTGGGTCTCTGAAGTACTCAGCATTCCAGATCAGGACGAAAGATATGTATGGATATGAATGAATGTATGCATTTATATTTATATTCAAGAACAAGTCTAAGGAAGGCTACAGAACATGTAGAAGTTGGTGTTTCAGGCTGAGCCTATAGACTACTGTATGAAATACCTACATCAATTCTAAAAGAAAATGAAAGTGTGTCATGGAATAAAATTGAAGGAATGTCTATGAAACAGCTGGACTGGTTACCTCCTCCCTTTTTGTCTTTTTCTGCCCTCCTTTCGTCTATAAAAGGAATATTTATCAGTGTGTATTCTTTTCTCCATGGTAAGCAGAACTGCTCAGACTCTGAAGAGGATTAGGCTTTCTGCAATGGATATTGTTTTCTTGGTGTAAAGCCCTTCTTATTTTTTACATGACTGCAAGCAGAGGCCATTACGTTTTCACTGTAAAGTGATGCTTGCTAATCCACATACTCTATGAACATACACAAATTATCACCTACTTTGACTACTCCATGGGAAATAGGCCTGCCCAACTGAGGAGGAAACTGACCACCTACTGTACAAAGATTTGAATAAAAAAAAAATCAAGATTCATCAGCCTTTTGGGGGAAACTAATAGCTCAAAAAGTGACCAGAAAGAAGTGTTCCCTTTGTGGCTCAGCAGTTAACAAACCTGACTAGGATCCATAAGGACACAGGTTTGATCCCTGACCTCGCTCAGTGGGTCAAGGTTCTGGTGTTGCCATGAGAGCTGTGGTGTAGGTCCAAGATGTGGCTCAGATCCTGCATTGCTATGGCTGTGGTGTAGGCCAGCAGCTGTAGCTCTGATTTGACCCCTAGCTTGGGAATTTCCATATGTTGCAGATGAGCCAATAAAAAGGTAAAGGAAAAAAAAAGAAGACCAGAAGGAGAAAAAAATATCTAAGGAAAAGAACATTTAAATACAATTACATTTGATACCTCTGGTGAGATTAGACATTTTTTCCTGAGGGGGGAGGTTACCTCTATACTACATCAAAAAGAAAAACCATCTTTCAAAATAAAAATCTGATTATGGAAAAAAATAGAATAATCCTATTTCTCTGTCTTTATACTTGTGTCCATAAAATTCTCCAAAGTCACATAAATGGAGAATATTTTTAAAAACTCAAAACATATTCTAGTAAGTTTTGAAATTCATAAATTATTTTATATACTTCTAATTACTATGAAAATAAATTATTATTCAATAAATTGTGCTATCAAAAAACTGTTTGGTATTTATACCATACTATATATTTAAATAAATCTATATTATAATAATAATGATAATACATAAGTTAAAAGGAACATAAAAATGAGGATAAACTATACTTTAATATTTATGTGATAGTGGAAGGAGAATTTCTTTTAAACTACAAATGTAGCCAGAATTGTAGAGTAATGAATAAAAATTTTTAAGTAAAAGTTTAAAATTTTCTTTAAAGTAATAAGGGAAGAAGCCAAAATTTAGCTTAGAAAATCACTGCAATATTTTATGAAAAAATATTGACATTTATAACAAGAAAATGATTAATATCATGATACATGGATTTTTAAATAAAATATCAATAAGAAAAAGGCTAATACTATAAAAGAAAAAATTTTAAAAGAAAAAGTCAGTCACCCCCCAGATCCCATGCCAATCTTACTCTAATAGCTAGCATATATTGCACTTTTTCTGGTAATGAAATATATTTTTCCTTGGATACTTTCCCCTTGTCCTATTATCCTCTCATATGTTTTTAATCTTACTTATGATTCAGAAAAAAAGCTGTAATTATATACATCAGTTAGATGAAACCCTTTTGGAATGGTGTATTTTCTATTGAAGAATATCAATCCAACAATGTAATTAAAAAGAAGTTTGACATAATTTTTTTTAAATTTTTTCCCTTAAAGCTTTTCAAATTCCAAAATATGTTAGCCTTAAAAAAATTCTAAACTAACATCTCAGGTATTCAATTTTCAGAAGTTTTTTTCCCCTTTTAACTTCCTTTTGGCAACTTTTATTTTTAGTCTTTTAAATCACCCTGCACATTTTAAAACGTGTAAGCAAAAGGATTTAGAGCTGTCATTCGGAAATGTCATGTCTGTTGTCAGTGGTTCATGAATAATTGACACTGAGATTACCTAGGGAAATTTGCAATTAGCCTCCTCATCAACATAAGAACGAACACTAGGCTGCTCAGAGGATGCTAGATTTTAACTTAGGTATTTACTCAAGAGATAAAAAAGTTTATAATAGGATCTCTAATGAAAAATTCATTAGTTCAATTTGATATCCCATGGGTTTCCAAGTTACTTCATGAATCAGTCATTGAGAAAACCAAGAGTACATATTCAGTTATTAATTTATATTTAACTAACTGTAAAAGTCCAAATAACAAGAGATCAATCTACAGGTAACTTATGATAAAATGATTTCAACAGCAGTGATGCAAAATAAATACCATATAGATCATTGCTAATCTTGTTGATTACTCAGAGTTGAAAATGAAGTTCTAAGAAATGTACATAATATTAATAATATGATATCTAAATATTTATTTGTAATTGCTCTGGAATGAATTTTAAATATATAAAACTCATTCAGATAATAATAAACAACTTTATGACTCTGTTCTCTTTAAGGCTGATGTTTAAATCTCACGGGTTATCAACTATACTTCAATAAAAAGTTAAACAATTATTACAAGAGCATTAATAAAATTAAAAAACACTGATTTTTGTCCAAATACAGTAATGAGAGAAAACAAAACAAAACAAAATGGGTAATGTTCAATAATATGCACATAAAAGTACAAAAGTCTCTTTCCACTCATTTGTACATAGATATATTCATTAGGTAGACCACTTTGGAGGTGTCTTTAAAGATGCACACATTTTAGGTTCAGTTATAAGCAGCAAGGATTTTAAAGTATTATTTTTTAGTTCAATTTTAGAATTGAAATTATGGAGAGTGAAATAAGACACTAAAGATGTTAGAAAATATTACAATACAATTTTTAAAATTCTAAAGAAATGTCTGTATAGAGTATAAGGGGGAGGCATTTCTGGAGACGTCCTACTCTATATAACCTGTGTTGTGGCAATATGTCATTCAGACAAAATCACACATACACATGAAGAAATTCACATACACATGAAGAAATTCTCAAGAGGAAAAAAAAATTCATTTCACTTGAAGTGTTTTGTTTTAAAATTACAAGAAATACTAGGAATCAAGAGATCCTTCTGGGACTGAATAAAGTGGCCAAAAAAAAAGAAAGAAAAAAAAAAAGCCAAAACAACAGGGATCAAGACTTTAACTAAGTTTTAACCTGCCCATTGTTATCCATTTCTAACATTGTTTCACATGATATGTCATTTCCTGATTCCAGGAGAATATGGAGTAAAATTAATAAAAGTTCTCTAGAGAAACAGAACCAATAGTGTATGTGTATATCCATGTACTGTACATATATATGTAATACATAAAAACATATTATAGAAGTTCTGTTGTGGGACAGTGGGTTAAGATTCTGCAGCCACTAGTGTTGCTGTGAAGGCATGGGTTTGATCCCTGGGTTAAAGGATCCAGTGACATAGCAGCTGTGTCACAGTTTGCAGCTATGGCTCAGATTCATCCTGGCCTAGGAACCTCCATTTGCTGTGGGTGTTGGCATGAAAAAATATTATATATGTACATAAATTTATGTATATTTATACATACTTTTTTATTTTTGAGGGTGGCACCTGTGGTATAAAGAAGTTCCTAGGCTAGGGGTCAAATTGGAGCTATAGCTGCTGGCCTACACCACAGCCACAGCAACACCAGATCTGAGCATCATGTGCAACCTATACCACAGCTCACAGCAATACCAGATCCTTAACCCACTGATCAGGGCCAGTAATCAAAACCTGCATCCTCACGGGTTGAGGATGGGTTCATTTCTGCTGAACCACAACGGGAACTCCAAAAATATATGTTTTAATGAGACTTCTTAGAAGTCTTATTAGGATGTACTATAAAACACAAATATTTTGTAAATTAGTTTTGTGAAAGGTAAAATATTATCTTTTGTTAAAGGTAAAATGTTATATACTTTAGAAATTTCAAGAGTCCTGTATTTGAACTCTGTTCATAGCTTTTTTTTTTTTTTAACAGTTTATACAAACTGCTAGAAATTGGAACAACTTCCTACATTAAGCTGAGATAAGTATGAATATAGCCCTTTCCCCTCCATTTATGTGTATTTATGACAGTAGGTATAAACAGCCTGGAAGTACATATATACCATAACAGCCAGATTATGGACATTCAATAACTATTATATGGAATGTAGATAAAAATTAAAAGGGATTAATTTCCTAGAAAAAAATTAAAACAGGTATTCAAAAAATACCCCCCCACACAAGATGGCAGAGGAGTTGGAAATAAAATACACTTTCTCCAACTAATACATCAAAAAATATCTACATGTGGAACAATTCTCACAAAACAGCTACTGAACACTGTCAGAAGATCTCAGATTTCCAAAAGGCAAGAAAACCTCCACGTAACTGGGTAGGACAAAAGAAAAAACAAAAAAGAGAGAGGGAAAGGAATTAGGACCTGTGCCCCCAGGAGGGAGCTGTGAAAGTGGAAATGTTTCTACACACTGGGAAGGCACTTCACTGGCAGGGAGACCTGCCTAGACAGAAGGGAAGTTTCAGAGCCTCAGAGGAGATTGCAGCACCAGTTTGCAGAGGCAAAACCAGAGAAAGATCTGCACAGTCAGTTGGTGGCGCTACCCAGCACACCCGAGACTGAGTCACTTGTCCACTTGAGGCAGGCAGGGGTTGGATGTTGAGGCTAAGGTTTCAGAGGTAAGAACCAGGGAGGGGATGGGGGGTTGGCTGCCTGGTGACAGCCTGATGGGCTAGGGTGTGGTACACCATAACCAAGGAAATGCAGGAAGAAGCCTGGGCCCACCAGACAGGCAGGGCACCATTACTTGGGGGCACAAGTGGGGAGGGGTGGGACCACCAGAGGTGCTTCTTCCTCCAAGTTTGTGTTCTCAGGCTGCAAGACACTACTTGCATATACTCCTGGTGGGGGTGCAAGCCGCCTCTGTTATCTCAGACTCCAATGCCTCCACCTAGGGTCTGATAAGCATGTGACAGTCATGGCCCCTACCTTCCCAGGAATCCACTGACAGTCATGGCTGAGCACCTCTGCACCTCTGGGAAAATACTTGAGGCCTGCTGCCACTGCTGTCACCAGTGAGGTTCCCATTAATGGGCACTGATCTCTGCCTTCACTTTCCCTGGAGCATGCATAGCTAACAGCTACCCCCAAAGGCCCTGTGACTGCTGGCCTCTTTAGGGTCTAGAAGAAGTTACACAAGCCACTGCCACCTCTCTTGTGGACTACATTCCTATTCTCTGCCCAGCTCTGGGTACATGCATGCGCTGCTACCAATACCAAGAACTCTAAGACTGGGCAGCAGTTGCCGCATCTGGATACCTACTATCATGGAGATAGCATCCAGCATAGGTTGAGGAAAGAGATCACAGGCACCCATGCTAAAAACAGTCTAAGGAGGAACTAAGGAGGAAGAGCTGAAATTTCTCCTCCTAGCTGTGGTAACTGCAGATTTACACTTCCACTGCCAGCCTTATAAATTCAGAGCTGGTGGAATATCCAAATGGATGAGTGCTTCCACACCTGAGATGAATCTGGTTTTTGCTGCTGTGGGCTTTATGGGCACATACATGTTTGGGTTGGGCCAGAAGAGAGTCTGAACTGCCTCCATATTTCCCACAGTGGGTCCAGGAGCACAAAACTGTCTCTCAGCTTTATTCAGTAGTGTACCATAAGAGAATAACTGTAATTCATAATTCAGCATCATCAGCTGGAAATCTCACTTAGGTGGCAGAGTATATGCCTATATGTCTCTCTATCGCTCTATCTATATCTACCTTTTCTCAATTCTCCTTTTACTTCTTTACTAATCCATTATTCCTAAATTAAAGCACTGAGGCCTTTCTAGACTCTTTGCCCTCAAAGAGACATAAAGTAGAGAAAAAAAATTGTACTCTGAGATTTTATTTCTATAAGCTTTGATTCTCAATGTAAACTGAGAAGACATGAGGTTTAAAAATTGGGGCATTTTCAGCTATTATAGCTTCTATCATCCTGGCATTGTAATGACCTCAAAACTATAATGGCTTCAAATATCAAGTTCAATCTATTTCTTTTTTGTTGTTGTTATTGTCTTTTTAAGGCCACACCCACAGCATATGGAAATGCTCAGGCTAAGGGTCAAATCAGAGCTGCAGCTGCCAGACTACACCACAGCCAGATCCAAGCTGCTTCTTCAAACTTCACCATAGCTCACAGCAATGCTGGATTCTTAACCTGCTGAGTGAGGTCAGGAATTGAACCTGCATCCTTATGTATACTAGTTGAGTTCATTACTGCTGAGCCACAGCAGAAACTCCAAGCAAAACCTTCACAAATATGGCAAAGGAAACACTCACTTAAGTCAAGGAAACTTAGAATCCCATACACAGGAGAAGCACACCAATGTAAATATGAATTAAGCGAACAAAAATTAAATGCAAAAAAAATATTAAAAAGAAACAAGGGAAAAGCAAAAAACATACATAGGAACCCCCATAGGTTGTCAGCTGATTTTTCAAAAGAAACTCTGCAAGCTAGAAGGGAGTGGCATTATATAATTAAAGTGATGAAAGGGAAAATTCTGCAATACTCTACCCAGCAAGGCTCTTATTGAGATTTGACGGAGAAATCAAAACTTCATATCCAAGAAAAAACTAAAAGAATTCAGCACCACCAAACCAGCTTTATGACAAATTCTAAAGAAACCTCTCTAGTCTGAAAAAAAGTAGGAAATAATCCACAGATAAATATGGTATCAAAACTAGCAATTATGAGGAGAGTACAAATGAAGAATATTGGAAAGGCATTTGAAATTAAGTAACCAGCAACTTAGAACAATTTTTTATAAATATAGAATGCTATATCAAAACCTTGTAGAAATAACAAACCAAAGAACTACAAGAGACACACTCATAAAAAAGAAAAATCAGTTTAAATACAATACTAAAAATAGTCATCAAATCACAAGAGAAGATAACAAAAGAGGAAGGGAAGAAAAGTCCAACAAAAACAATACCAAAACAATTAAGAAAATGGCAATAGGAGTTTTTCTGCCATGGCTCAGTGGTTAGGGAACCCGACTAGCATCCACAAGGATGTGGGTTCAATCCCTGGCCTTGCTCAGTGGATTAAGGACTTGGCATTGCCATGAGCAGTTGTATAGGTTGCAGACAGGGCTTGGATTCCACGTTGCTGTGGCTGTGGTGAAGGCCAGCAGCTGCAGCTCCTTTTCGACCCCTAGCCTGGGAACATTCATATGCCATGGCTGCAGTCCTAAAAGAGACCATATATATATATATATATATATATATATATATATATATGAAAATTGCAATAGATGCATATCTAATTATAATTACCTTGAATGAAAAGGGATTAAATGCTCCAACAAAAAGATATAGACTAGTTGATGGATACAAAAACAAGACCTTTATATATGCTGTCTTTAAGAGACCCACTTCAGACTTAGGGGGGAACTACAGACTGAAAGTGAGAGGATGGAAGAAGGTATTGCGTGCAAATGGAAATCAAAACAAAGCTGGAGTAGTGATACTCCTATCAGACAAAATAGACTTAAAAATAGTCACAAGAGACAAAGAAGGACACTACATAATGATCGTGGGAAAAATCAAAGAAGAAGATATAACAATTACAAATATATATGTACCCAACATAGGAGCACAACAATATAAAAGGCAAGTACTAACAGCCATAAAAGGAGAACTCAACTATAACACAATATAGTGTGTGAACTTTAACCCTTTTGGTAGCAGACAGATAAACAAACAGAAAGTCAATTAGAAAAAAAAAAAACCACAGGCCTTAAATGACATATTAGATCAGGTAGACTTAATTAGTATTTATAGAACATTTCATCTGAAAGCAAAATATACTTTCTTCTCAAGTACACATGGAACATTCTCCATGATAGATCACATCTTGGGCCACAAAAATCCTCATAAATTTAAGAAAATTCAACTCACATCAAGCATTTTTTCTGGCCACAATGTCACCACTGTAAGACTGGAAATCAACCACAATAAAAAACTGCAAAAAATACAAACACATGGAGACTAAACAATATGCTACTAAGCAACCAATGGATCACTGAGGAAATCAAAGAAGAAATAAGAAAATACATAGAGACAAATGACAGCGATGATACAATGATCTAAAACCTATGGGATGCACCAAAAGCACTTCTGAACTTCAAACTTATAGCAATAAAAATCTCACCTCAGGAAACAAGAAAATTCTCATATAAAAACCCAACTTTATACTTAAAGCAAGTAGAGAAGAAGAACAAACAAAACCCAAAGTTAGTAGAATGAAAGAAATCATAGAGATCAGAACAGAAATACATGAGATAGAGACAGCACAATAGAAAAGATCAATGAAATTAAAGTTGGTTTTTTGAAAAGATAATACTTATTAAAAAATAGGGCACAAATCAATAAAATTAGAAATGAAAAAGGATGAATTACAATGGACAACAGAGTAATCCTAATCATAAGAGACTACTCCAAGCAACTATATGCCAGTAATATATACCATATAGAAGAAATGAAGAAATTCTTAGAAAGATACAGTGTTATAAGTCTGAACCAGAAAGAAATAGAAAATATAAATAGAACAATTACAAGTTCTGAAATTGAAACCATGATTTTAAAACTCAGCAAACAAAAGTCCAAGACTAGACAGCTTTACAGGTGAATTCCATCAAACATTAAAAGAAGAGTTAACACCTATTCTTCTGAAACTCTTCCAGAAATTGCAGAGGAAGGATCACTCCCAAACTCATTTTATGAGGCCATCATATCCCTGACACCAAAACTAAAGACACCACACACACACACACAAAAACTACATACCAGTATCATTGATGAATACACACGCAAAAATCCTCAACAAAATATTAGCCAATCAAATACAATAATACATTAAAAGGATCACACACCCTGATTAAGTAAGATTTATCCCAGGGATGCAAAGATTCTTAAATATGCAAATCAATCAATGTGCTATACCACATTAACAAACTGAAGAACAGAAACCCTATGTTCCTCTTAATAGATTCAGAAAAAAAAATCTTTTGACAAAATTCAACATAAATTTTTGATAAAACCTCTCCAGTAAGTGGGCATAGAGGAAGCCTACCTCAACATAATCAAGGCCATATATCACAAACTCACTGCCAGCATCATTCTTAATGGTGAAAAACTGAAAGCATTTCTGCCAAGATCAGAAACAAGACAAGGATGTCTACTTTCACAAATTTTATTCAACATAATATTGGAAGTCCTAGGCACAGCAATCAGAGCGCTTTCTTAAAAAAAAAAAAAAAGCAACCCAAATTGATTGGAAAATAAGTAAAACTGTCAAAATGTAATTGTTTGCAGACAACATGATACTATAAATAGAAAAACCTAAGAATACTACCAGAGAACTACTAGGTCTCATCAATGAATTTGGTAAAGTTGCCGGATACAAAACCAATACACATAAATCTCTTGTATTCTTATACACTAACAATGTAAGACTGGGCAGAAAAATAAAGGAAACAATCCCATTTACTAGTGCATCAAAGAAATTAAAATACCTAGAAATAAAGATATCTAATGAATAAAAGATCTGTACTCCCAAAACTATAAGACACAGTTGAAAGAAAGTGAAGATAACACAAACAAATGGAAAGATGTACCATGCTCTTGGATTGGAAGAATCAACACTGTCAAAATGGCTATACTACCCAAGGCCATCTACAGATTCAGTACAATCCCTATCAAACTACCAATGGCATTGTTCACTGAACTAAAAAGAAGAAAATAAAATTTGTGTGGAAACACAAAAGATCCTGAATCTTGGGAAAGAAAAACAGCTGGAGAAATGAGCCTCCCTGACTTGAGACCACAAAGCTACAGTCATCAAAATAATATGGTCATAGCACAAGAACTACAATATAGATCAGTGAAACAGCATATAAAGCTGACAAATAAACCCATGCATCTCTGGTCAATCAATCTGCAACAAAGGAGGCAAGATTTACAAGGGAGAAAAGATGGCTTCTTCAATAAATGGATTTTGGGAAAACTGGGCAGCTACAGGTAAAGCATGAAATTAGAACATTCTCTTACAGTATCAACAAAATAAACACAAAGTGGATTAAAAACCTAAATATAAGGCCATATATTATAAAATTCTTAGAGGAAAATATAGGCAGAACACTCTTTGACATAATTTGCAGCAATGCTTTTTGGATCCACCTCCCACTACAATGAAAATAAAATCAAAATAAACAAATGGGACCTAAATAAAATGCTTTTTCAATGCAAAGGAAACCACAAATAAAATGAAAAGAAAATTCACAGAATGGAAGAAAATCTTTGTAAACAAAGGAAACAAGGGGTTAGAAGATCTAAATAGACATTTTTTTCTAGGATGACAGAGAAATGAGTGAAGAACACATGAAAAAATGCTCAACATCACAAATTATTACAGAAATGCAAATCAAAACGACAGTGAGATATCACCTCACAGAGATCAGAATGGCCATCATCAAAAATTCTACAAACAATAAATGCTGGAGATGGTGTAGAAAAAGAGACCCCTCCTACACTACTGGTGGGAAGTAGTTTGGTGCAGCAACTGCGGAGAGCAGTGTGGAGGTTCCTTAATAAACTAAAGACAGAACCACATGATCCAGTGCATATACTTGGAGAAAACCCTAATTAAAAACGATACATGCAGTCAATGTTCATTGCCACATTATTTACAGTGGCCAAAACATCAAAGCAACCTAAATGTCCATCAACAAAAGAATGGATAAAGAAGATGTCAGACTTAGATACAATGAAATATTACCTGGCCATAAAAATGAAATAATGCCATTTGAAGCAACAGAGATGGATCTGGAGATTATCATACTAAATGAAGTATGTCAGCCAGAGAAAGACAAATATCATACGAGATCATTAATGTATTCATTCTAACAAAAATGATAAAAATTAACTAATTCAAAAAAATAGAAACAGACTCAAAAGATTTTAAAACCAAGCTTGTGTTTACCAAAGGGGAAACATGGGGTGAGGAATGGATTGGGAGGTTGGGCATGGCATACGCATACTACTATATACAAAATTGATCAGTGACAAGTACCTACCATACAGCTTGGGGAAATTTACCCAATACTCTGTGATAGCCTACTGGGGGAAAGAATCTGAAAAAGAATGGATATATATGTATATGTATGGCTGATACACTTTGCTATGCACCTGAAACTAATACAGCATTGTATATCACCTATACTCCAATACAATTTATTAAAAAATTATTACAGACACAGATTTTTAAAAAAACACTATTAGATCATAAAAGTGTATATATATATATACATATAAAATATATACACATTATATAAAATATATGTTGTCTATATATTTTAGATACATACGCATACATGTGTATCTAGAGAGCCAAGCAGTCATATAAAATTAACAATCACGTTTAATATAGAAATATCTGTAGACCTCTTTTCAGTTTATTCCTCACCTCCTTATCTAATTCTGCATTTCATTTTATATGGCACCATAAGTTGACAAACTTCAAAAGGAATTTTAGTTGGTATTTAATATTATTGTTGTCTTTTAAGACTGGAAATAAAATCTTAAGTTCAGTCACAGAAAGGAAATTTCCATAGATGAAGACATTGCTAGTTACTATTAAGAGCCATCATGGATCTTTCTATTCAAAGTTCTCACAAGATGTATTTTTCCAAATAAAAAAATGTATTTTAAAAATTAAAAGTACTGAAATTTGAAGAAATAACTATAAACTTCAAATTAGACACTGTATTCACCCAGTTGTCAAAATTTGTAATTTTTTCTAAGCAAATCATGCCACTTATGATACCTCACTTATTCCTTGGTTATAAATTTGTTCAGTGTGATTGTTGGAGCATTTAAATGTGGTGACGTGGGGGCTATATATTTGAACACTTTCTTTCAATCTTGAGAATGTGATAGATTTAAAATCCTCCTGTTCTTACCCTTTATTAGACAAAAGCTGTGTTTTAGGTTACTCAAGTAACAAGTCACATCATTTTTTCCCTATATGAGATAATTTGAATCTGAAATATAAATCATACAAATTCTGCTTTGAGAGCCCCACTCCTCTACTAGAGCTTCTCAATTGAGAATGTAAACACTTGCTTTATAATTTGGAACTAATTAAATCAGCCTAAACCAGAAAGTCTGATTATTTACCATAATTTTGTTCTATTAACTAAATAGGAGCTATAGTCACCATAATTTTGTTCTGTTAACTAAATAGGATCAACACATTTACTTTCAACCAGTATTTATCTCTTTACGTCTAAATCCAGAGGCAAAAATATCCCTTATGATCTGCATTATAAATGTACCCTTAAGTGGTGTTACTTTTACTCTTTATTTCTTCCTTTGGATAGATAAAGAAGCTTAAAAAACATACCAGTAACTTTATTTAAAATTTATTTTTAAGTATAGATGTTCCTGTATTTATCCAACTACATTTTGCTAATAATTCTTGAATAAATTGAAGTTTTATTTGGAGTTTCCTGATACAGATAAAATCCAAGGGATTACATTCAGCAGCATTATTCTGTTGATTACTACCACCTTCCAATATTAATTATCAGTTGTATATTAAGTGTCATATTCATTAACTTGAGGTTTATTAACTAAAATTTCCTGATAATTGTTTTGGATTTCACTGAAAAAGTTTTTGCATTATTATCATTTTTTTAAGTTGGCTCGGGTTATTTTAAAATACATATGCAGAATTAATTACCGTAAACTATTTTAAAACTTTAACTTTAGATTAAAATAAATATGTAATTTAGTAGTTTTATTTAGTGTTATTTATACTATTACTTACTCTAGGTTACATTTTATGATCTAAAATTTTCTTCTGCCATCAACATTGTTCAATCTGTCACCAGTCCTCACCTGGGTGATTGCAGAAGTTTCTTACTTACTCTGAGCCAATAATTTTCCTCCATAATAGATAATTATATTAAGAAACCATAAATAGATCATGTAATGTCCTTAAATTTCTTTAATGCTTTTTATGCATTTAGTGGAACTATACTTATAATTAAACCGTAATCTTAGCAGGGCTTACATGCCTCAACCCCTGTTTATTTTTCTAACCCTACATCAAACAATAGTCCCTTGATTAATACACAAGTGTACAGATCTCCTTTTTTGTTACTGGAGCAATCCATGGTTTTTAGCTTAAATATTTCTTGTTACTTCTGCTTCAGAAGTATAAACTCTTTGCCAAGCCTTCTTTTCCCTTTACCCAAGTTTACCACCTTCTGCCCTATTATGATTCCCATATCTATTCCAGACACTCACATTTTCTAGCAGGTTCATTCTTTGAAAATATCACATAATCAGGAGTTTCCATCATGACTCAGGAGAAATGAGTCTGACTAGCATCCGTGAGGACAGAGATTTGATCCCTGGCCTCACTCAGTGGGTTAAGTATCCAGTGTTGCCATGAGCTCTTGTGTAGTTTGCAGACATGGCTCAGATCTAACATTGCTGTAGCTGTGACATAGGACAGACAGAGGCTACAGCTTCAATTCGACCCCTAGCCTCAGAGCCTCCATACGCTGCCGGTGCAGCCCTAAAAAGACAGACAGAAAGAAAGAAAGGAAGGAAGAAAGAAATATCACGTTATCATTTAATTGCATACAAGATTTTTTTCATTCTGCCTTAAAGACAGTAAGTTCTATGACTTTGCTACCCTCATTTCTGTATATTTAGAGCATAGCACAGTGCTTCAGATACAGTGTGTAAGTCCTTAGAAGTATTTCTTAGAAAAATAAAATTAAATTGCTGAAATGATATTTCATAAATTTCAATAATTCTAGATTTTGATTTATTTCTAAGTATATTTGGTAGAACAATTTATTTCATGTAGTTAAAAGAAATGATGGTAATTAAAATAATGCTTTTTATGCATTTAGTGGAACTAGAGTTACCATTATTGAGCATTAAATTGGACTCATGTTTGTGGAAGCCAAAACAAACTAGAGAAATGTTATGTTTTTTGTCTCTTATTAGTGGATAAAAGCATGCCAATTCATCATAAGAAGTACTTGTCTTACTTCAAGTAAAATTTGATAGAAATTGCCATGTCAGTGATTACCAAAGTAGCACAATAAACAAAATGTTCAACAATGTTTTCCAGAAAAAGCAGACAGCTTTCATATCACTAATACAGATAACAAAAGCATGGCATGGAAGATTAAAAACAACTTACTAAACAATTCTAGGGGGATAGGAAACTAAGAAGGTTGAAAAATAATTCAATAAATACTTATATTTATTAAATGCTTAAGTACTGCAGTAAACAAAAGTTGACAGGAGTTCCCGTCGTGGCGCAGTGGTTAACGAATCCGACTAGGAACCATGAGGTTGTGGGTTCGATCTCTGCCCTTGCTCAGTGGGTTAACGATCTGGCGTTGCCGTGAGCTGTGGTGTAGGTTGCAGACTCGGCTCGGATCCCGCGTTGCTGTGGCTCTGGTGTAGGCCGGTGGCTACAGCTCTGATTTGACCCCTAGCCTGGGAACCTCCATATGCCACTGGAGCGGCCCAAGAAATGGCAAAAAGACAAAAAAAAAAAAAGTTGACAAAGTTATTCTTCTCCCGACACCTCAGTGGAGAAATCAAGATCAAATTATTGGGGGCAGAGGGTATCAATTCGCTTACCGCTTTTCCACCTTCAGTGAAAAATCAGTATCATCATCATTTTGTTAAGTTTATTTTTTAACCCTACGAAGTTTGGGGCTAATAGAAAATAAAGCTTTAATACGCACGGAAAAAAAATAAAGAATACCAAGATCTGTACTTACACTATCAGTTTCAACTCGAAAACGCAGATATTTGATAATTGTGAGTTATGGTATAAGCTTCTATACCGCAATTCTGTTTTACATAGGCCATAATCTCAGTAAGAGTATCTTGAAATCTATTCTCATTAATTATTTGCTCTGTATTAGTCAACTCTAGCCACAATAAGCCTACGTAGAAAACCTCTCTAAAAGAAGTGGCATGCAAATCAAGCTTTGATTTCTCACTCTCGTGCATGTGGTTTGGCTGGAGTTAAGGTCATCTAAGGCTATGATTAATTCTTGACCATGAGTTTGGTTCAGGTCTGTTCCTTTTATTTCTCATTCTTCTGGGAGCAGTAGGTTTCCTGGGGCATGCTCTCTCACAGCAAAGGCGGAAATTGAACAGGGCAAGCCCAAACACATATATACACTTCAAGCCTCGCCTTCCATTTCTTCTATCAATCCATTTGACAAAGCAAGTCATGTGGCCAAAGTTCATTAAGGCAAGAGTAAGGGAAAAAACATTTGTGGCAAAATGATCTAATTTACCACAAAACCTAATAGCCCAGCTAATGGACTGTTGCAAATATTTCATGTACCTTACAATCTATATTGCCCTGTTCATATAGTTCCTATTACTTCAATAAGCTAACAAGTTTATGAGTATCTGGGCAGCCTAAAATGTATAACATTTCCTAAGTCATAAATAAGCCTTCAGATAATTCATTTTTGCTTCCTAAAAGATTTATTATTTAAAAATTTTATTTTGAGATGTTCAGATAAACACACAGTTTAATATTGTAAAAATGGCCTACTACCCAAAGCGATCTACAGATTCAATGCAATCCCTATCAAATTACCCATGACATTTTTCACAGAACTACAACAAATAATCCAAAAATTTATGTGGAACCACAAAACACCCAGAATTGCCAAAGCAATTCTGAGGAACAAAAACCAAGCAGGAGGCATAACTCTCCCAGACTTCAGGCAATATTACAAAGCCACAGTCATCAAGACAGTGTAGTACTGGTACCAAAACAGATATGCAGACCAATGGAACATAATAGAGAACCCAGAAATAAACCCAGACACCTATGGTCAATAAATCTTTGACAAAGGGGGCAAGAACATACAATGGGAACAAGACAGTCTATTCAGCAAGAATTGCTGAGAAACCTGGGCAGCTGCCTGCCAATCAATGAAACTAGAACACACCCTCACACCATGCACAAAAATAAACTCAAAATGGCTGAAAAATGTAAATATAAGACAAGACACCATCAAACTCCTGGAAGAGAACATAGGCAAAACATTTTCTGACATCAACCTTATGAATATTTTCTCAGTTCAGTCTCCCAAAGCAACAGAAATAAAAAGCAAAAATAAACCAATGGGACCTAATCAAATTGACAAGCTTTTTCAAGCAAAGGAAACCAAAAAGACAACTTTACAGAATGGGAGAAAATAGTTTCAAATGATGCAATTGACAAGGGCTTAATCTCTAAAATATACAAACAACTTATTCAACTCAACAGCAAAAAAGCCAACAACCTAAAGGAAATATGGGCAAAAGACCTGAATAGACATTTCTCTGAGGAAGAGATACAGATGGCCAACAAGTACTTGAAACAATGGTCAACATCCCTGATTATTAGAGAAATGCATATCAAAATGACCATGAGATACTACCTCACACCAGTCAAAATGGCCATCATTAATAAGTCCACAAATGTCAAATGCTGGAAGGGGTGTGGAGAAAAGGGAACCCTCCTGCACTGTTGGTGGGAATGTAAGTGGGTACAACCACTATGGAGAACAGTATGGAGGTACCTTAGTAAACTACATAGAGCTACCATGTGACCCAGCAATCCCACTCTTTGGCATATATCCAGACAAAACATTTTTTCAAAAAGACACATGCACCCTCATGTTCATTCCAGCACTATTCAAAATAGCCAAGACATGGAAACAACCCAAATGTCCATCAACAGATGATTGGATTAGGAAGATGTGGTTTATATACACAGTGGAATACTACTCAGCCATAAAAATGAACAAAATAATGCCATTGGCAGCAACATGGACAGAACTAGAGACTCTCATACTGAGTGAAGTAAGTCAGAAAGAGAAAGACAAATACCATGTGATATCACTTATATCTGGAATCTAATATACATCACAAATGATCCTTTCCACAGAAAAGAAAATCATGGACTTGGAGAATAGACTTGTGGTTGCCAAGGGGAGGGGGAGGAGTGGGATGGATGGGGTGCTTGAGGTTAATAGATGCAGACTATTGCCTTTGGAATGGATTAGCAATGAGATCCTGCTGTTGTAGCACTGGGAACTATGTCTGGTCACTTATGATGGATCATGATAATGTGAGAAAAAAGTAGGTATACATGTATGTGTAACTGGGTCACCTTGCTGTACAGTAGAAAATTAACAGAACACTGTAAACCAGCTATATTGGGAAAAAATAATAATCATTATATAAAAACAAACAATCAAAAAGATATTCTTAAAAATTTCAATATAACATTGTAATGCAAAACAATGGAAATAAATGCAATGTTTGTTAGTAGGAAATTGTTTACATATAAGTCATAAGCTAAATAATGAAATATAGTGCAGCAAATGTAAAGCTATATTATGGAACAGATATGCAACATATTGTTAAGCTAAAAATAAAAATCTGCTTATAAAATAGAAAAAAATAAAAAATAAAAAATAATTTAAAAATTTTAAAGAAAACCAAAGTTGTAGGAAACAATAAAGATTTCACATAACTTCACCTATTTTCTCCCAATGGTATCATTTTGCAAAACTACAGCACAATATCACAAATGACACTGATACTACCCAACATTATTCAGATTCCACTAGTTTTATGTGCATTCATGTGTATTATGTGTCTATGTGTGTTCATGCAATTTTATGTGTAGATTCATATAAACACACAGCAAGATACAGAATAGTTTCATCACAGCAATCTATTGTGATACATTTGTATAGTCACAGCCAACTTGTTCCTTACCAACTCCTGGCAACTATTAATTGGATCTCCATTTCTATAATTTTAAGAATGCTTTATAAATTTATAAATGGACTTATGTAGTATACAGCCTTTAAAATTGGCATTTTTCCACTTGGAATATTTCCCTTGAGATCTATCCAAGTTGTTATATGTATCAATAATTTCTTCCTTTTTATTGCTGGATAGCCTTCCATGGATTATATGTCAGTCTGTTTTACCATTCACCTGTAAAAGGACAAAAGTGTCTACAGTTTTGACTATTGTAAATCTACTATTAACATCAATTATACAGGTTTTATGTTAACATACTTTTTTGTTTTTCTAGGATAAATGCTCAATAGAACAACTCCTGGGTCAAATGGAAAACACTTAGTTTTGTCAGAAATTTCCAGATTATTTTTCCAGAATAGCTATACCATTTCATATTATTATCAGGAATGTGTGAGTGATCCAGATTCTTTAACAACCCAATATTTTAAAATGTGCTGAGATCATGAGCCATTATTATCCAAAATATGGGTAAGGTTTCAGTTTAACACTCATTTTATAGAAATTAAAATATTATGCCTTTTTTTTGGAAAATATCTCAAACAGGGCTTTAACAGTGTTCAGGAAGTAGGAAATTTCTCACAAAACTCAAGAACACTGCACTTTAATTCTATCCTCTTAAAACTATAATGTTGCCATTTAATGTAAGGAATTATATGTTTAATTATATGTTTCATTGCATAAAATAATAAGAGATTAAGTGGTTTCACATGGTTATACACACAGAACCTGATAATTTGAGGTAACTGTGATATAATAGGTTTAACTAATCCATGTGCATTTTGGGAAACTATATCTCCAAAAGGCATGGCTCTATAGTTGATATTAAGTAAAGAAAACACAAACTAGGCTATATATTTAATGTTAAAACCCTTAAATCAATCTGTTCTCTCAGTTGAATGATTGTTGTAGTATGGGCATCTAGCTTTGATATAACAATCAAATAATCATGTTTTGTCACTTCTCTCATATAGCAAAATACAAGTTTGTATAGTCTTCATGTATGGATAGAAAAGTAACATAATTGCTTTTAAAAAGTATAGAATACACCATTGCCTCAGGCTGAGCAAAATCTATTTATCATCTTCAGACCTTAATTTTGTTCAGCAAACCAAATCTTGACTCCTGGATTTGTTTTCTAACACCAGTTTACCTCATTTGGTTTTTATCTGATGGCAACCTATAGTCTCTATGATGCAGTCTAAATTTCTAGCCAATTCTGTTTTCAAAAATTTTTTATTCTGTATTAAGATAGCTAGAATACCTCATTTTTCTTTTGCCCTTCATGTATTAACGAAGTCCTCACAGGGAACAATATTCAATATCCTGTAAACCATAATGGAAAAGAATATGAAAAGGAATGTGTGTGTGTGTGTGTATGTGTACACACACACACATATATATATATATATACACACACACACACACATTTATTTATTTATTTATAATCTGAATCACTTTGCTGTACAGCAGAAACTAACACAACATTGTAAATCAATTATATTCAATAAAACTTAAAAAAAAAAACACAAAAAGTCCTCAAATCTCAATTCCATTAAAAAGGGATTTTAGAATCTATAGTAAGGAAGTTTAATTCCTCCCTAAATTTAGTTGTGACCTAGGATTGGGTACAGTATGCTTACAGAAGTGAGCTTTTTACATGTAATTGACTAATTGTCAATTCATTGTTTAGTTCATCATTTTATCAGTGTAAGGTTTTATTGAATGTTTCACCACTTTCAAGTGAAAAATGCAGACTGGCAGATCAGAAGACTTTTGGACATTTTCCTATTCTGAACCAATGGTTCAGGTTACAGTCTCCTAAATTATTCATAAGGGAGATTAGAAGATATGACTTTTAGTAGCCATTAATCAACAGCCTTCCTGGAGTAACTTGCCAGCAGTAGCATTATAATGTTTACTATCAGATATATTCCTAGGTGGGTAACCTGGGCCTTATCAAAGGAAATGAAAAATTCCAAGGAACAGTAAATTTGACCTTTAAAGCAGAATGTTTTCCTCAAGAGAATTACACAGAACTAATCAACCAATATTACCCTTACTTTTTTAAAAAGAGGCTTTTTTTTTTCCATATGTATGTTTCTCCTTCCTTGGCCCTGTCCCTGGGTCAGTGACACACTTTCAGTTGCCTTAAAACAATTACGAGGCAAACACACAAGGATCCTTTTAGTTTAGCAAAAATAAGCTCATAATAAAAATTAAATGTGACAGTAAAATATATGGCTTAGAAAAATAAGCATCCAAGTCC
This sequence comes from Phacochoerus africanus, assembly GCF_016906955.1. Taxonomy (NCBI): domain Eukaryota; kingdom Metazoa; phylum Chordata; class Mammalia; order Artiodactyla; family Suidae; genus Phacochoerus; species Phacochoerus africanus. The sequence goes on from NC_062553.1 coordinate 91,187,427, forward strand.
CGTTTTTACTACCCAAATTCTGATAATGACATTTTGGCTGTGCCATTAATAGCTTCAGTATAGCTAAAAGAATAATATTATTAATATGTAAACATAACTATAACATAATTAGAGGTAAGGGTTGTTACATCAGACCATGATTATAAAGAAACTGACAATAATTCTAGTATTTGCACATCGTTTTTATCTGAACAGCATACATATATGCCAAGAAAAAGAAAATCTATAAGAATGCTTTAGCAAATTGCAAATTTGGCAAACTATGGAAGAGGTGGATTTATTCTCCTTTATTTTAGTAATTTTCTGTATGTGTGTGTAATTCATTATGTCACATCCCCTTCCATCTTTTACTAGTTTTTTTCTCTGAATATTACTTGTCTGGGGCTAGGTTAAAGGTTAATCTGAGAGACATAGTCTAGTCCCTGAAATCTTTCTAAGACATAGTTATCTGCTCCCATCATCATGTATCCTTTGTTCATTGTTGAAACTGAAGATATGCCTTCAGAATCAAATTCAAAAGACGAAAATGGCTTTACACAGCAGGTATACTAGTAAAGTTGTTTAAAAATTGTTCCTTAAGAGGATAATGGAGATAAGGTGAGTGAAACTGTTAACCTAGCAATCAGAAGAAGGTACAATTCCCACTTTATAGTTTGTAAAAGGAAAATAACTTTTTAAAAAACCTGATTTTTAAAGTGATGTTTTTAGAAGACTAATCAACCTTCTCATACTGACCTCAATCTGTAAGAAGGTGACAGGTTTTTATTGGGAAAGGAGATTTCCCCCACTATTTAAAAAAAAAAAGTTGCCAATGATATTAGCTAATTGTTATATAGAGGAACTTAGATGGCAAGGGATGAAGAAAGAAATTCATCACAAGCATTGGGATAAGGGCCTTAGGGAAAATTGGTGTTATCTAGAATTAAAATATCTAATCCACAAAGATAATTTGTATTGGTCATTTAAATTGACCCAAAGTTATAACAACACTTTTTGAATGGGTCCAATCTATCCAGACAGGAGGTCTTGTAAAATGTCTTGTACAAATCCTTGACCTGCCCCTGTATTATAAGTTATCCTTGAATGTAAAAAAAAAAGGGAGGGGAGAAGTAAGCCTGTATTCACTTGATACTATTAACTTAGGATAAATTTCTAAAAAGAGATGTGCCAAAGGGAATTAATACATCTAAGGATTTTGCCAACAGTATTCTCAAAAAAAGTACCTTAATTTGTGATCCCTTTCAATATAGAAACATTACTGGGGAGAGTTTCCTGCTCCACTGAGTAAGTTAAATTATAAGGTAATTAGTCATCAGAGAACAATAAAAGATAGTTTTGATTTGCTTATCATAAGAATCTTGGTAGTGCTCCAGGATAGACAATTGCCAACTGTTTATGTCTCTGCCACTCCACTTTTTTTTTTTTTTAAGGAGAACAGATAACATTTCTCACTTCTGCTTATAAAGCTGGGTGAATGGCAAAAGCTGAACCAATCAGAATATCCAATTTTTCAAAATTTATGAACAAGGAAAGTACAACCCAGTCCAATCATATACCTTCACCAGATTCCTTCACCCTTTCACCAAAGCTAGAAGAAATACTTATTCCTCTCCCATTATGAAAGACTGAAAGAGATTCAACCACAGAACTGCTCGTAGTCTCATTTTTCGGTAAAATATAGAAATCTCAGTTTCAGCAGAACAGATGGAAGCTATGAAGTAGACATATGCCAACATGAAATACGGAGATGGAAAGTGAGAACAAGAACAAGAGCAAAAGGGAGGGAGAGGGAAACATGGTTTCAGTGAATGGATGCAGTCATTTCAAGGCCAACATGTTTCCTAATTTTTCCAGTCTGGTAGCAGGAAAGGATGCGTACCAGTGTTTTTTGTTTTTGTTTTTATTTTAAACTTTCTGTATTGGTCTGTTGATGGGTTCCTCCAAAAATAATTCTAAAAATCATTCTTTTCTTTAATGAGTATGATTTCCTACATAATTATTACTTGCTATTTAGGTTTGGAAAATACACATATACATGTTAGGAGTTTAGGTTTGTAGCACCAATTTTATATTTTAATGTAAGTTTTCTCCTTTCTTTTTGAAATAATGCAAAAGTTATGTTTTCAAGTTTTATTTCTTAGCATAAACAAAATTCTAGATTAATTCACATTTTCCTCAACATTTTAAATCATGGTACATTTTAATAAAAATCTTAGAAACGCTATTAATGAAGTATGTGCATTATGTCACTAAAACATGAAAAATATAAAAGTGTTTTTGTTTTGTCGTATTGCATTTTTGGTTTGAAGCAGGTTGGCTATCTGGAGCACCAGAAATGGATTTCACCTGGAAAACATGTAGGAACTTCAATGTCATCTCAATGAAATCAGGACATCCATGAAGCTTGAGAAACAGTGACTCTACACCATATTGTTAACTAGATATTACACTTGATCTTTAGATGTTCATTATAGAATTATATCAGATTTAACTAGAAGAATATGTCTTGGCTTCCAAAAATTTCCCCATGACAAAATTTAGATATACAGATCTGAACTGGTGTTACATGGCAGAGTAAACAATATATTTCCTTTGAAGCATCAATTTTTTAAAGGGATGGGAATAATTTTGAACTTATGTGAACTTAAAAGATTCTATTTTTGACTCATATATGAGTCTTGATGGTTTGGCTGAAAGTCTACAGGGACTATTTTGATAATTATGTCTTTTTATTGAATATCTTCAGTTTATATAACTTTTTATTTTGCAAATGTCTATTAGTTTATATACATATGATTATGCATTGCTGCCTTCCCATTCCAGTAAATTTTTTGTTAACATATGATTTTTGGAGAAAAACTGGCTTTGTTATTATTTTTAATTTATATTTTGATGTATATTTAAATGTAAATTTGTTAAGGTAAAATATACTTAAGAATATTTGAAATATTAAAATATACTTAAAAGAAGAAGTTTCAATGTATATCAACAATAAAGTGTTTAAGGAAAATGTAAAATATCCTGAAATATTTGTGAGGTTTGACAGACATACTCTGTTTTCCATACCACCCTGACAATGAAGATTATTATTGTATGACTTCAATTACAGTTATTAAATGAGTAGTAAGTAATAAACACTATAATAGTATAAAAGGTTTTCGCATTCTTTCGAATGATTTGTTTTTAATTGGCAGACACAAATGATCTAATCTTGGTATGTGTTCCGAGTAAGAGACAGCTTAGAAAAATAAAGTTCTGAAAATATTATTCTTACAGTAATATTTTACAGTGATTGCTAGCATTTCCTTTCAACTGAAGGGAGGATAGTGAGTTATAAGCAACACAGGAACATCAAAATCACCGGATCCAACAAAAATTGTTTAAAGCTTCCTTGAAGATTAATCTAACTGCCTTGAATAGTGAGTCTAAGATCATGACACTTTTGATGGAATTTTCTATGCAGAGATGTCAGATCTTTGGGTCAGTACAGTAACCAAGTCAATATCAAGAAACATCATTAAAATATGTAACTAAAGGCAATAAAATCTATTTTAATAATTCTTGGGTAAAGTGAAAACAGTGTTATTTCTAAAACAGAAGGCTCAGATAAGTACTTAGCCATATTACTTTTTGCTGTATACTTTGAAGAAGATATTTCTGAAGGATACATCTAAAATCAGGTTAATTTTTCAAGTGCTAATAATCAAAACTTATAAGTAATTTTTATTTTAATGAATTCAGCAGAACTCTTTTGTCTCTTTGCTATTTCATCTTTCCAGGATCCCTTTATCATCTATTTGCTATTTTATCTTTCTAGGACCCCCTTTCATCTGTTTTTGTACTCCCTGAATTCCTTTTGGGAAATACCCTTCTTCTCTTCGAGGGTATGTGGAAAGTTTTTCCAATGAGGATGTCTTACAACTTCCTGGCTTAAATAAGCTATTCAGATATATTCTCCTGTAAACTTAAGTAAAATTCTATTTGTTTCCTGTGGAAGTGGTACCACATTAGAACAAACTGGTGGCTTAAAACAACAACTAATTCTCTCAAAGTTATGGGTCATCAGTCCAAAATCGAGGTGTCACCGGAGTTGTACTCTCTTCAAAAGCTCTTAAAAAAAAATCAAATTCTACTAAACCTATGTGCTACAGGTTATAGAGTACAAGGAACAATAAAGTTGCAGCAAATGCAACAATTTAAATTTTCTAAGCCAAGCAATGAAAAAAACAAAAATTGATGCTGTTTGGGCTGACTGCGACCAGGCAAGTACTCAGAGTGAAAATAATGGCACATTTTTCACCAGAATAGGGTTGGTTGGGTATTGACAGTGTAGAAGGGAGTGGAGTTATACACCAGTTGTTCTATCCTTCCAGGTGCGCTTGGGAGGCAAGGAGATGAACTGAAATCTTAAATCAGCGCACCCAGAGTGCCAGTTCTCTCTCTTTTTTTTTTGTGATATAGACAGAAGTATTCCTGCTGCTAATATAGGCTTCCCCACTAAACATCATAATTCTTTTTCAGCCCGTACTATTTCCTTTGCATAGAAAAAATTACCTATACACGAAGGTAACTTAGGCATTATACTGTCATGATTTAACTTTTTATCAATCACACATGTGCTAATTAGACACACAAGTATTGCAGTAAGTGTATAAAAACCTATATAAAAAAAAAACCTTCATTTTTTTCCATCCCCATGTCTAATTGTTTAGCTTTTTGTTAGAAATTCTCCATATATTTCTAATATTTATGCAATTTTGTTTTCCTCCTTGGAACCAAAGAACACTAGCTATTTTAAAATGTGTAACATAAATTCCTGTGTGGAGAGTTTTAAATCTTGGATTCTTTTATAACAAGGTAAATTATCCTGAGAAGTTAATATACCACTCCAGTGTCCTCATTAACATATAAAATGAACAGTACATTTTACCAGCTTTGTTGTATACTGGGGACAGTGAATTCGACTTTTAAGTAGTTTGTATTTTTGATATAGTTTAAGCACATGAATGCGAACTTCAAAAATGCAGGTAGTTCATTTTTCTTTATTCCTAGTTGCTGGGACAATACCTGGCATGCGTTAGGTAATCAGTAATTAATATGAATAGTTAGCTTATTATAATGATCATTATCTGTATAGCTATATACTTATAAGTGGATGCATATAATCTGGAATTTGCAAGAAATACAATAAGTACTTGATTATTTTATAATAATTTAATATTTGATATATTTTTTCTATATCTTTATGAAAAATTGGATGATGAGGAGTATTACAACACTAATAATATTGACTATGCACAAAATTTTAGTCAAAGTTGTATAGAAAGGATAAATGAAAGAATTACTTTAATTTTAGCTTTTTTTCTAAAGGTCTAGTCATTTAAATTTCCCCCTTTTAAAGAAAATCTTTGTGAAAAAATGTTTCATATATTCAAATACGAAATCATTGATAAATTTACTATTGTTGCAAAAACTTTTTTAATTTAAATTTTATCTCCATTAAGCTGTCAGAACTATGCTAATATGTTTATTCTAAGGTGGATTTAATTTGATTTTTTTGCTTATCAATCAAACAATTATTACATACAAAGAAAAGTATGCTTTCAAGTCCTTTCTATATTTATTTTCTTTGTTAGTTATCATAAATTGGGTTACAGGTTAAAACAAGTGTCAAATAAAAAGGAACCTGCCAGGCAATCTTTCATGTTCTTTCCCATCTTCTTATATTGTTGTTTTACTTTCCTTTTCCAGCAATGGGCAGGTAGGTGAACTAAAATTGAACATAGAGAAGAAGCTCTGGAGGGAGAATAGCTAGAGGGATGAGGAGCTCAAGAAGGGGATCCCTTCCCTTCCTGCAGGCACTGCTCTAGGTCATCAAGATGCTAGTGCATCTTTGTTTTGCTCCTTTTTAAGTTTGATGAATTGTCCTCAACTGAGGGCACCTATTGAAACCAAGTAAAAATAATTTTCTTATTAGTGGCTAAAGGCGACTGGTATACTTTACAACTCTCTCCACTATCGGTGCAGTGGTTTTGAAATTCTTTAAGGTTTTATAAGCCTTCTGCATTATACATTAGTACTTGTGCAACAAAGACAATTTAAAGATCTCATGGAGCACAAAATTTAAAGTTCAACCATTCTGAAGCACTGCAGGGAGTATGGAGAAGGGAAAATGGCAAAAGAGAAATGTGCAAATTTCAGGTAGAGATAACTTTTAAAATAAGCAGAATTTACATTTTACAGTATTTTTAAGTCTCTAAGGCACTTTCTTATTTTATTGTATTACAAATTTGTAAAGTAAGAAAGGGCTTGGGTCATAATACTCATTTAAAATTTATATTTGAATATTGATCATTCACACTGGGAAAGTAAATAACACTGATTCAAATACTGATATCTATTTCAAAGAGTAAATATGTATGAAGAGCAAAAAGTTCCACTCAGACCTTTATAAAGACCCCTATATAGAAGTTTATGTAGAATCTTTCTTTACAGTGAGTTAAAAACAACTTTGCATGGTGTTTTGAAAATATTTAAATATTTTTCTCAAAAAATTAAATAAATTTCAAAATTCCATTGACATAATTTCTTAGGGTTTTGCACACATTGGAAGATTGTCCAAATAAACTTATTTCATCAATTTGTTTATAGAAAAAAAGATACCTTAAATCATCCTGAGGAGAAAATGGTCTACTGCATTTAAAACTGAATATTTCGATTCTGACATATTAAAATTTTAAATAAGGAGAAAACATTAGGTTGATAGTATATGAGCTTGGAACAGTTATTTTGTTTCCTCATCAAATAACAATTTCTTCTCTATTGGATTTAAGAAACTCTTATTTCTTTACAGAGACAATGGGCAACTCTCAGGTTATCTAATTACAGAAAATAGAGGGAGTAAGACATATGGTAATGGGTCTTTAAGGTAGAGAGTCTCAAAATAATCAATTCTATGATTACCTTATAGATAATTATAAAATGACCATTTGTAGAATTATAAAAGCATTTATTTTCATAGCTATTATTTACTTTCAAATCTGCCAATATTTTTCAAAGAAAAAAATCCATGGAGTTATAAAATCATCATTTTGATTGTGTACATAATTCAATTTTTTTCAAGTATTCCATTGTGTTTAACTCAGCTCTATTTTAACAAACATCAAAAATGGGGGCAAGTTTTTCATAATCCTTTTCCAAAACATTTTTCCATATTACATGGTATGTAATGAAAAGAAATAGAGCACAATTTTGAAGACCTATTTTTCTTCTCAAATTGTTGATTAAAATCTCTTAATATTGGTATAGTTTATTAACACTAAGTAATTTATTTTGCATTGTTATTGTAAACATTCTCTGAAGTGAAACAATTATTAAAGAAATTTTAAAGACAAATAGAAAACTTATTGGCATGGACTAATGGAGTCAAAAAAGATGGATAAATCCCTACATTTTATATATTTCATTGGCCATATCTCCAGGTCACTTTAATCTTTGCCTGAACTTATCACTATTCTATCTGCAGGAAAACACCTTACTCATCATCCATTTGTATTCTTTTAATTCAATTTAGAGAATTTAGGAACAAATGGTAAAGCTAGATATGGTAGTTATGGACCACAAGGGTAGTTTAAAAGTAGATGGCTGTGTCAGTTCCTCTCTGTAGGCCCTGCCATTAATATCTACAAAAACAACCACCCAAACTACACTGAAAACTCTTTTCTCTGTCTGGGAATACATAATGATGGTATTTCATTTCTGAAAAAATTTTACCCAGATAATGCCATTTAAGAATCAATGTTGATATTGGTGTATCTTATATCATGACATGAGTTATTATTTTTTTTTTGGTCCTGTTGTTCATGGTCATAAACTCTTATGTTGTATTTTGAATATCCAAAGAACTATATTCCATTTTATTACTAGGGATTAAGCTGTAGAAGTATTCTATACATCAGAGTTTCAATTTATATTGCATTCTACCATTCAAGTTCTGGAGCTGATGGGACCTATAACATCATGCAGACTCCATACGGAGTATCCAGCACTTCCTGGTACATAGTAGACACTAGCTCTTACTTATGCAATGTGTAAAACTATAGATACCATTCAAGATTTGTATTTCTGACATTGTATTTGAAATCTACCTTTTGCTGTAGGTTTTATAAGGTTGCCTTATTAACACCAGATAATGAGAGACATTCCTTACCTGCTTAAATGGAGTGATTTGAAAATTCAAATTAACTTAATATTATCTATGCTCATTTGTGAAGTAGACATCAAGAAAAATGGGTATTGACCACCCATATAAATCATCTCTGAGGAATAATTATAAAGGTATGTTTATTCTAGATATGTTAAATGAGGGGAAAAAAGCTATATAAATATATTTCAATTCAATTTCCAAGCATGTTTAGCAAGTCTGCTAGTAAAAAAAATATATACATATATCAAACTGTAGGAATGAGATCAAAACAGAATAATTTAATAGTAAAAAGTCAAATACCAGTATATATGAAATAATAGAAATTAACAGAATAAAACATTTTCATTTGTGCAAATACGTGAAGAAAGAAAACCAAAAAGTAACTGAATACCTTTATATTTCTTCCCAAGTCCTAAATCACCATTACAGAAGTTAGATATTTTCCTTAATAAAAATATTTTATTTGAAAATGTGGATTCTAATTTCCCTTTCTCACCATCTGTTCCATGGCAAGCTGCCTGGATTACATAGAATTGTGTCTTTCACAGAGCAGAAATCATGCCATGACCTAATTAGCTTTTACAAATTGAGAAACAATAAGCTATATCGCTGCTTTGATGAAAAATATTTTTTTAAAATCCTATATACTTGATGATTATATTTAGCAATTCAATAATACCTTATTTCATTTTATTTTTATAGACTATTTTTACTGTCATCACTGGTGAACAGGACTAAAGAGGGACATGGGAAAGCAAGGATTAAAGAGAGCTTGAAAGAAAAGGGAAGTACAGACAAATAGGAGTTGGAAGGAAAAGTCTAATCCTATTTTAAAAATCACAATTTTTTTTAGAAGTACCATTTTCACTGTCATATAACAAAAAAAAAAAAAAAAAGAGCTATGAGAAGGACCATTTAGAAGACAGGTTTAGAACACATGACCAATAAAAACAATGTTTTTCTCGTTATGTGAACAAAATTGCATTGACTTTAACTATAGAAGAGTTTTAGTTTTTATAGTAATTTCCTAAACTCAACAATAATGAAAAACATACTTTTGAATAGCCCATAAAATAAGGTATATTTTCTTTAATAATCCACTATAAATCTCTTCACAATTTGGAGGCAAGCACAAATCTGTTGTTTCTCATTCTATATTTGATTTGACATTGTATATACGCTTTTTCAGGAACATTATAAAAAAAAAGTGAATAAGAATAGGATCCAAAACATACAGTGCACCAGAAGAAGAGCTTTGTGAATAAAGGACTAGATTGTTTCTGGGTTGAAAAAGCATATATTATCCTCTTGTAAATCTATTCATTATGTTGACTGTTTTATAACAACTTTTCTGCAATTTATTTGACCATGGATGTCTTTTTTGAATTATAATGCATTGATAGAAAACCCACAGGAGCTCACATGATATAATGCTTTTTTTCTAATAAAGTAGGTGGCCTAATGTCATCTCACAGATGGATTATAATTACTGCAAGAAATTATCTCAGTTGGAATTTATCAGTTAAACATTGTGGACCACAATCTATCCTAGATCTATACTCCACCTGCTCCCTGTAGCTCTTAGTGTTGAATTGTATGAACTATAACAATGGACTGTATTGCTCTCTGTGATTCTCCTGACTCGTCTCTTTTAAGAACAACCACACATATGAGATAATATGAATAAACCTATTAACTACAAATTACTATGTAATATTGTATTAAGTAATCACATTTGAACTACAATGTTGTTAACCTGTTTCACAAATGCTTGTTGCCCTCCCTCCTCCCACCAATTTGTGATTTGCTCAAGAAATTAGTTTTTGCATTTCCCTAATATTCATAGTGCTTGATCTTTGACAGTGGTATTTATAAATCTAGAAATATTATCTTTATGGGTAGGCTTGACTGAAAAATACAACTCAGGTTGAATTTTAGGTAATATCTCTTCACATGTAATATTTTTAAATTGTGGTTGCAGTTGTAATAAAAGGTAAATCCTTCATACTATTCAGTGTTGAAATAATTTTAACATACATGTTAAATTATATATATGTATGTATATATATATATATATATATATATACACCTATACACACATATATATATATAAAATATTTACTCTCACTGTAATAAAGTCATTTTAATAATAGTAATTGATCTTTTGGATTAGCAGTTAGGATTTCCACATTATTCTTCTATGATAACTCTGAATTCTTTATCCTTCTCCTGGCTGCATTCCAAAGTGAGGAATCCTATTCCCTTAAATCTTTAATGTAGTTTCAATTAGATGTCACATGCTTTTTTTACTTTCAGTCATGTACAGTTGTGTAGTGTTGAGCATTTTATTTCTGAGTATGTCACAGTAATCCCTTTGTTTGGTTTGTCTTTCAGGATATGCCTAAAAAAATATTATAAATCTTGTTAGAAGCTTCCAGATAAGAGATTATGAAACCATGAATGTCAATGTCAGAATCCATTATCAAGTGACTTAAAAGGATTATGTTTATTGTTGATAGGTTTAGCATTTATTGAACCATAGAGGAATTACAGTTTATATAAAATCCCCACTTCATCATCAGTTTGTCAATAAGCAAATGTACTTTTGTTGTCATCAGACTGTATACAATTTTCATTTCTGCTTATATTTTTCGTGGTCAGATTAATGATAACATTTCTCCCTACAAGGATTTAGTATTTATGTATAAATGATACAGATGTTTGAGTCAGCAAATCCTTATTCAGATGATTCAGATGCTGCCCACTGGAGCCTACAGGAAGTACCTTAACTAGTAGTGGAAACTACTCTCAAAGGAGGGGTTTCCTATGCACTACCAGAGTTTACTTGCTAGAAAGTGAAGGTGAGATTTCTCCAGGTTAAAATTAATTCTTCATAGCATTTTTTCACCTGTACAAGACACTTCCATCAGAGCTGCAAATTAAAACCTCAATACTAGGAATCTGCCCTGAAGAATCACTTCCATATAAATTAAATGATATATTTACAGTTTTTTTTTTAATTGTGGGATCATTTGAAATAGCTAGCCACTGGAAATCCCTTAAATAATCATCTGTTGGTGGCTTGAAGAAAAACATATTTAAGCTACATGTGAATAAATATAAATAAGAACATATTTAAAAGGAGGTATAATGCAGGCATAAAAATGAAGGTCTTTGCCAACTCATATGCAGTGATTTCCAAGATTTATTTTATATTTATGTATTTTGTTAAGTACAAAAGTAACATGTAATATGTTTATTATGCTGCTTTTTGTGAAATTAAAGAGTGATAGAAGCCTATATACACAATATACTCCCACCTTTAAATCTGGTCCAAATCCTATCTCTAGCACATAGGTTCTTATATAATCCTCAGTAAGTTTCTGTCATTCTTTTTCCATAAATTAAAGTGGCTTAAGTAAAAATAATTTAAAAATGATTTTTGTTTTAAAATTCTGGAATATAATGATATTTTGAGGAGAATCTTGGCTAGTATAGAGGCAACCTAGAACTAAGAAAAAGTACAGACAGGATTTTATCCTCAGTAGTCTTAGGAGAGCACCAAGGTTACAGGAGAAATAAATTTCTTTTAATTCTCTGCAAAATAAATTATTCCAAAAATATTATATATGTCAAATAAATATTAAAATTGATTTTCTATTGTTGAATATTGGAAATCATCATAAGACCTAGCATTTTATTTTCATTTTTTTTCCTCCCAAAACATTATATAAGAATGACTAGAATAGGAGTTCCCTTCGTGGCTCAGTGGTTAACGAATCCGACAAGGAACCATGAGGTTGTGGGTTCAATCCCTGGCCTGGCTCAGTGGATTAAAGATCCGGTGTTGCCGTGAGCTGTGGTGTAGGTTGCAGATGCATCTCGGATCAGGCGTTGTTGTGGCTGTGGTGTAGGCTGACAAGAACAGACCCCTAGCCTGGAAATCTCCATATGCTGCAGGTGCAGCCCTGGAAAAAGACAAAAAAAAAAAAGACCAAAATAATCAGAATTCTGCAAATTGAGGTAAAGTTTCACATCAGTAATACATTTTAAAAGTCATCTATTCTTCTTTTATAAGATAATAGAAAACCCACAGAATATAGGGGAGAAAAATCAAATTTTGAGTTTTGAAAGAATTCTTTGGTGATTAAAACTGTTATGCAAACTTCACTCCAGTTTAAGAGAAGCTTAAGATCTATCAGAAATAAGACAAGTCTATAGCTTCAAAGCATGGCATGCAAACCTGAATACCAAGTGGAATGCACAATTGGAAGGAATGACCTTGGCAGAATAAAGGAGTACCTGATTTACCTGTCAATGTGGGTCAAGCCAAGAAACACAAGACACTCTTTTCAATTCCCAGAAGGTTTACTTCTCAAATAATTATTATCACACATCAAAATATGTTTTGCTATAATTGCTGCAAACTAAAATGTGAGTAATAACTTTAGCATAAATATGCATCTAATCAATATTTTTAAATGAGAACATTTTCATGTGTAGAGCCATGATTAAAAATCTATTCCTTATTCGTTACTTGTAGCAGACCATTTTCTAAGTGATATAAAGTCATCTTATTCAAATATTACATATTAATTATGTAATATTATCCTTAGTTCACAGATGAGTAAATTAAGTTTTAGGGAGTTTAAATAATTCCCAAGGTCAGACAGGCAGTAAATAGAGCCAAAATTCAAATGGTTCATGACTCCAAAACCCAAGTACTTTAAAAAGATTTACTATGCTGAACACATTTATAGCATAATACATCATAGTCTAGCACAAAGGGATAGCCATTTTCTAAAGAATATTAGGAGAAAATTAGTGTTTCCTATTTAAGATTAAAAATTTTATTTTTAATTATAAAGTGTATCTCACACCCCTCCCCCCAGCTGTCTGGTCATATATCAGGAAATTTGTTAACTATATTTTCTAAAATAAACAAAAATAATTTATTGATAATAATTAAAAATTACCTTAGCAAAATTATACAGATGCAAATTATACATTAACCTAAACACCTACTCTACATAGAAACTCAAAGATGTAATAAATTTACCTATTTTTTGTATAAACTTCCCATTAAGTGTCAGATAATAATGGATAATATATAATGATTTATATAAATTCCTCTTCATTTGGTTCTTTATAAATTCAAGTTCATGTCCTATGTACTATATAGAATCTTCTATAGCTATCCAGCTCTTCCCCCAAGTACTAATGTCTTTTAGAGTCCTTTGATAAAGGTATGAATAGTCTCTAATCTTTAACTTTATAAAGGTCCACATTTGTCTTTTAATCATAACATCACTCTCTTGCAATAAACTTTATAAAGTCTAGCTTAGAATAAATTTTATTTGTCCAGGTATTCTGTGACTTAAATGTTTGTTTCTTTTCTATTTTTTTTTCTGTGATCTGCATTTTTATCATCCTTCATCAAAGAGAATGGTATTATCCCATTTCATCCAAAAGAAAGGTCATTTGTGTTTTACGATATGAGCTAAAAATAAAATTCATTTTGTCATGATCCTCTGAGAAAAACCTGTACACCTCCTTACACCTTCCTCAAGTCCAGAGGAGCTTCAGGTGTTGGCTGCTGCCCCTCATTATTAAAGAACTAATATACCATGAGCCTCCCCAAATGACCATCCTCAGTAAAGTCAGAATGTGAATTAACACTAGAAGTGGTGCTTATAAGGGAGTATAAGGAAAGGACTCTCAAATAATAGGCATATTTGAGTAACTAATTTGTTAGAAATTATTTAAAGAATCAATTCTCAAATAAATTCATGAAATCTTTAGACTCTATGGAAGTACTGCCCCATAAAAAACTATCTTTTTTTTTTTTTTAATCTTTTTAGGGCTGTGTCTTTGGCATATGGAAATTCCCAAGTTAGGGGATTAATTGGAGCTACAGCTGCTGGCCTACTCCACAGCCACAATGTCTGAGATCTACCCACAGCTCACAGCAACACCAGATCCTTAACCCACTGAACAAGCCAAGGATCAAATCCGCATCCTCATGGATACTAGTTGGGTTTGTTTTTGCTGAGCCACAATAGGAACTATAAAGCTTTCTGTGATGATGAGTTGTCCTATAGTGTACTCTGTTCATTTGGTAGATACTAACCATGTGTGGTTTAATACATGACTAGAGTGACAGGAATTTCTAATATTATTTAATTATCATTAATTTAAATTTAAATAAAGCATATATGGCTATTGGATATGTTATTGGACAGTGACAACACTAGAGCTTCTTATAAATTACTTCACTAACTCTCAATTTACAGAGGGTATATATTTGTAAGTATTCTGAAAGACTCTGAATTATAGGTATATATGGGGTATTAAAAATCTTTATTAAATATGATATTTATTTATTCATTTTCTTACAATGGCTACCTCTGTGGCCATGTGTTCTTTAAATAAACGTAAGGGGAAATTTCCTTCTAAAACACGTTATAATTTTTACATGAAAAAACACTTTTTTGTGTTTTTATGTATTGCGTATGGAAACAAAAATAACAAAAAGTTACCAACAAAGTCAGTTTGAAATAATAAACCTGATGTAGGCACTAACGCATCTATTAACCATGCTATAGTTGTATGCAATTGCAATCACTGAAATTTAATGTCTCTTGTCTTATACTCTCAGGATTTATGCTTATGATAATAATCATATATATTGCATATAGATCATGTGTAGCATGCAGACTAATTTTTCATGAATCAAATAAAGAAAGGTTGCCAAAGTGAGAGACAAACATTTGGACCTTAACTCACATTTTCAAAGGAAATGTCAGGATATATTAAACTTACATGCCTGATCAATAGTAACATTTTTCTCTGTAGATATGTGATACTAATTGATAGCAGACACACATCAGACATAGAGGAGCCAAAAACAACAATTATTATCATAAAAATTCTTTAGAGACAATGGCTTAGGAGGAGCTAATGGAGCAGTTAATGTATTTGCTTGTCACTCCCTCCCTGAGCCAATTTGTAAGATCCCATCTGCTGGGCAGTTGGGATTTGCAGTGTCTTTCTACTAGCCTAAAGGTTAAGGAGAAGAAATAAAAAAAAAAATCATAAGAATTATGGCTTTTAAGTACGTCAGATCCATGGGTCCAGGAAAACATGAACACAAGTCTATTGCTACTAAGCAGGTGTCTCATTCCTCCTTTTGGGGGGAAAATTACTAAAGAATATGCACCAGATCAGGGACAATTACACTAAAAACATCCTTATACATGGAAATAAGGGATATTATGGGTTCAATTGTGCCCCCTGTGTCAATGATGACATCCTAATTCCCAGTACCTCAAAATATAGCCCTATTTGGAAGTAGAGTCTTTAGTGTGGCCATTAGAATGGGCCCTAATCCAATATGACTGGGTCCTGATAAAAATGGGAAATTTGGACACAGAAATAGACACAAAGAGGGAAGACAACCTGAATGACAGAGCAAGTGCAAAATGAAGATTCATGTTATGCTGCCATAAACCAAGGTATATCTGAGCCTGCACGAAGCTGCACAGGGCAAGGAAGGACCCTTTCCCAGCATATTCAGAAGACACATGTCACTGCCTACACCTTAATAGTGGATTTTAGCCTCCAGAATTCTGAGACAGTAAGTCTTTTGTTATACAGAAGCCCGCAGATACTAATAAAGAAGTCAAGCCGAACTTCCCTATGGCCAAAGAAAAACGTTATACTTTTTGAATAATAAACAAAACATAAACTAGGTTGTTCAAGATGCAAACATTAAATACTTTTGGAAGCAACTTTATCAAAAGCATATTTCAAACAATTTTCACTAGGAGTTACTTTGATTCTTCTCTTTGCTGTCATGTTTTTATGAAGCTTACAAAAGGTATTAATGGTTGTAGCCTGGTCTCTTGCTTACCCATGAATTAACCACCATGATTACATCTTTACCGTTGGAAATGCTAAAAAGAGTTAGCCTACCAGAATGATAGAGTGTAACTCATTTGTTTGGAGTATTTCAGGTAGAGTTGAATTATGCTGCTCTAGCCTATGGGCGCTTTCTAAAGATGGCAGAACAAGTGGTCCTTACTTAATGACGTCTCATCCAATCAGAGAAACAAGATGGTAAAAATGGAAGGAATAAGAGGAATTGTGGCAATTTTAGCAGTCTTTAAGTTTTGAATATTCTCTAATATCTCACATTCTAAATTATATTCCCTTGACCCATGTAACTTTCTAGTTCTTGAACCATTTCTCTAGTGCTCTTCATAGTTAAACTAAACAGACTATTTGCCAGCACATGCTGTCCCCACTTTCAAACTTCCAATTACTATATAATTGAATGCAATCAGGCCTGTGCCATGACAACTATTGAAACTATTTCTCAAAATCACAGTATTGTCAAGTAATCTTTCCTTATGATGGACAATAAAATATGGTAAGATTTAGTTCCCAATTAAATTAACAATCTCATTTCATCCCATTGTATTTCTCATTCCTTCAAATCGAATACACTGGACTCCTTCTATTTGTTTTATCTAACATAAAAAATTTCTCTTCTGTTTCTAAAATGGACTTCACATGGAGGCTCTTTCTCAGCTTTCAGATTCGGCTCATATGTCAGTCACTGCAGCGAGTCCTTACTAATCAATAGGAAATTGAAGGCCTTTTCTTTCTTCATTTTAGTCATTGTTCTTTAATCATTTCCTTCCCTTTTACTACAACTTGCAGTTATATATTTGTTTTCTTATTAATATTTTATGACTCCTATTATATTGTAAACTACACAGGTTCAGAATGTACATTCTTTCAAAAATCAATATAACCCTAGTTCTTATCCCATTGGATGGTATATGATATAGTAATATTTATTTATTAAATATGTATATGCTCTTTTCTTCTAGCTGCCATTAACTTACGTTAGTTCTATCAACTGCCAAACTGCCATCTCTGTGTTGCTAAATTACAAATTTCACATTTGGAGGGAAGAGAGTTCTATGTAATCTATTATCAAGCTGTGTGGTCAAAGGGTACAGTTCACGTAAAGGGGATGTGACCTACATGTTAGGTTCTTCTGGAGAAAAGAGAAATGTTCCTAGCCAAAAAGTGTGCAAAATGAGTGATAGCAAATACAGTTTGGAAATTTTCTACAAGAAAAGATTAAATGTAGGTAAGGACCTACCTCTACCTTTAAAAATGAGTATCTGGGAGTTCCCGTTGTGGCGCAGTGGTTGACGAATCCGACTAGGAACCATGAGGTTGCGGGTTCGGTCCTTGCCCTTGCTCAGTGGGTTAAGTATCTGGCGTTGCCGTGAGCTGTGGTGTAGGTTGGAGACGCGGCTCGGATCCCGCGTTGCTGTGGCTCTGGTGTAGGCCGGTGGCTAAAGCTCCGATTCGACCCCTAGCCTGGGAACCTCCATATGCCGTGGGAGCGGCCCTAGAAAAGGTTAAAAAAAAAAAAAGTTACAGCTAGGATGATTGAGAAAAAAAGTTCTGAAAATGCATAGCAGTGAACTCTTGGGACCCAGAGAGCATCTTGCTTCCGTTCTTTTCTCTCTCAATCACTCCCTCTACTCACTGGCTGGAAGGATTTTTCTGGCTTTCTCTAAGTTGGTGGATATTCTATTACACATCATAACCTGTACAATAATGATACATAGATAACATAAATATACATATAGTTGCAGACACAGTATGAAACCAGAAATGGTTTCATTTCAAATTCCTATTTTTGAAATTAAAAGCTTAATATTCAATGTTTTTATTGCTATTTCCCCAATATAATTTTTTTCTACTGTACAGCATAGTAACCCAGTTACACATACATGTATACATTCTTTTTTTCTCCCATTATATGCTCCGTCATAAGTGACTAGACAAAGTTCTCAGTGCTAAACAGCAGGATCTCATTGTTAATCCATTCCAAAAGCAATAGTTTGCATCCATTAATCCCAAACTCCCAATCCATCCCACTCCCTCCCACTCCCCCTCCCCAGGCAACTACAAGTCTATTTGGCAAGTCCATGACTTTCTTTTCTGTGGAAACGTTCATATGCGCTATATATTAGATTCCAGATATAAGTGATATCATGTGGTATCTGTCTTCCTCTTTCTGACTTACTTCACTCAGTATGAGACTCTCTAGATCAATCCATGTTGCTGCAAATGGCATTATTTGGTTCTTTTTTATGGCTGAGTAGTATTCCATTGTGTACATATATCCACATCTTCCTAATCCAATCATCTGTTGGGGTTGTTTCCATGTCTGGGCTATTGTGAATAGTGCTGCAATGAACATGAGGGTGCATGTGTCTTATGAAGGAAAGTTTTATCCATATATATACCGAAGAGTAGGATTGCTGGATCATACAGTAGTTCTATGTATATGTTTGTAATGTACCTCTATCCTATTCTCCATAGTGATTGTACCAACTTACATTCCTACCAACAGTGCAGGAGGGTTCCCTTTTCTCCACACCTCTTCTAGCAGTTGTTATTTGTGGACTCATTAATGATGGCCAATCTGACTAGTGTGAAGTGGTATCTCATAGTAGTTTTGGTTTGCATTTCTCTAATAATCAGGGATATTGTGCATTTTTTCATGTGCTTGTTGGCCATCTGTATCTCTTCCTTGGAGAAATTTCTTTTTGGTCTTTTGCCCATTTTTCCATTAGGTTGTTGGCTTTTTTGCTGTTGAGTTGTATAAGTTGTTTGTACATTTTAGAGATAAAGCCCTTGTCACTTGCATCATTTGAAACTCTCTTCTCTCATTCTGTAAGTTGTCTTTTTGGTTTCCTTTGCTTAAAAAAGCTTGACAGTTTGATTAAGTCCCATTGGTTTATTTTTTCTTAATATTCAATATTTTTATCTCTGCATTCCAATTCTCCCTAAACCAGAGGGTATTTCTAATTGAATGTGAATACAACATAAAAATATGTAAACTATACATTAATATATTTAAAAGATTTTACTTTTTAGTAAATATATGCATTGTAGTTTTTAAAAAAAATATAAAATTCAAGTTGATTTTTATCTTAATTTTTTCTTTAATATAAAATAGCTTTTTAAAATGTGTTCTATTGCAAGGTAAATAAAAAACATGAAATCATTTACTCATTTTCTGTGTTACAATGAACACATCTGTTAGACTATGTTTTGACTACTTGCATAGATCCATTTCTTATTGTAACTTGTTTATCCTGAGGGTATATCACTGACACATTTTGTTTTTAAAAGTGTATTTTGTTCAAACATTTTTTTGCAAATCTTGCCCTAAAGTAGGACTAGAGATATAACAAAATCTAATCAACTTTCTCGACTCTATAGCTTTATCCTCCATTTCCCTACATCTTGAAGGACCTATCCAGTAAGATCAGCTCTAACTGACACTTAACATAATCTAATAACCATTCATGGATCCTTCTGGACAGAAGTTCCCTCTTCTTTCATTGAATTCTTTACTATGCTTTACATTATTCATATGCTTCTTCATCAGCATGGCTTTGCAATATATTTAAATTCTACTCCCATCATTTTAGTAATAACATCTGCATGGAGCAAATGGTTTCATATCCTTCCATAGTGCCTAGCAAATACCACGTACTAAATAAATGTTATACTTAATGGATTATATGCTTATTAAGCTACATATTTTAAATCTATAACATTTTCCATTACATATTAATATGAATAGGAATTGTTTCAAATATGACACCTTTAATTTCTACTTAACTGCAAATTATTATTTCTAAACCTACAGTTATGAAATAGAGTTTTATAATTAAACTTTTACAGTTTTCAAATTACTAAAAAAAGATATCAAGTAAATGCAATTGTTGGGATAATTGAGTTTTCAATAAGTAATTGCTAAACATTAAATAAATAAACACTAAATAAATACAGTAATATTTAATTATATTTTAGAATGCATTCATTAAACTAGGTTCTAACTTACATTTAAAAGTTAAAATAAGTGACAAATAACAGGTTACTTTATCTTCAAAACATCTTTAAGTGTATTATATTTTATCTGAAATATGAAAATATGCCACCTGCCTTTGCTTTGTTGGAAACATTATGTATTAAAGAGAGTGAAATAGAAAAATATAATCCAAAATTTTATATTGAATACCTGTGTTGAAAATCTTATATAAGAGAAATTTAACAGGAGTAAAAGCAAAAGGGCAAATTCATAAATAAAAGGCACTTCTAGACCTAGAAGTTATAGTTGCTTTTAAGATCAGTAATACAAGGATTTAACCTTGCCACAACTGCATTTCAAGTTACATAATTACATTGTTCGAGTCCACATTTTCACCTTGGTAAGCATAATAAGGCCATGCAGATGCAGGCCAAAACCGGTAATTTCTGCATTCTGCTCTCTCACATTGATGATAATAAGATACGGCAGTGGAGCATGCATGAGCCTCCATTTAATTGTCAGTACAGTCTTTCATTTAAACTACAAAATAGTAGTGAACTTACAGATGTGGGAAGCATGCAAAATAGAAACGGTAAGTCTACTACCTTTTAAAACACCTCACGTAGAAAAGGTCACGCATTTAAAATCTGTTTCTAATACCCTCTCAAGAAGTCAAAACCAATAGAAAATACATGACTGGAAAAGATAACTGGACCTTTCTTTAACGAGAATGAAAACAGTTTGCAAAACCATCTTTAAATGAATAAATTTTTAAATTTTGAATATGTAGTATAGAATAATGTGAGAAGTCATTTTAACTTGAAATCAACTTGTACTACTTTATGCAGATTGCCTGTTAGATTCATAAATGTGTGTTAAATAGAACTGGGCTTCATTTTTAGTACAACACTACCAGTAAAACAAGTCTTAAAAGATCAGCTCTTGTTAAAATTAAGAATATAATCATGGCTCTAAATATTTTTTTCTTTAATGGATAATGTATTTCTCTTTCAAAATTCAAGAAGAATAAAAAAGGTTTCCACTTAGAAGTCTTGCACCATTTATTCCTACTTCCCAAAACACAGAGATAACCTTTTGTTTAAAAAAAATTAATTTCTCATTTAAATGTCAAGAAAATACAAGAGCAAATTTGTCCTTAAAATATCATTAAATACTTTATATATTCTAAAACATTTTATGAAATTATATGGAAATCTGCATACCAACACACATAATATGTCTAGAATGTTACTTAAAAATAAATTAAAGCATTAGGAATAAGGATTAATCTGGTAATACTGGCTTAAGAGCAGGATTTAATAAGTTTCTTTTACTGCCTCCATCCTCTTTATAACCTCAATCTCTAAATACTGGAAAACTCAAGGTTCAGTCTGGGGGCCACTTCTCTTTCTATCTTACTTCCCTATGTGATCTCATTTAAATTCTGCTAAGTTACACATTTAGATTGTCTGACAAGGTTTTCCTCATGAAACTTTACATTGGAATAGTTATCAGCATCTTTGAAATGTCCATATTACAAATTTTGGCCTGCACTCAACTAAGCTATATTCTCCTCCCAACCAACACCACCTCTAGCCTTACCCATTTTCATTTGTGCCAGTTCAATTCTTCTTGTTACTTAGGCTCTCATACTTTGCTGTTATCTTGATGCCTCTCTTTCTCTCCTGCACCATACCCTTTCTTGCTCTACTTGGCCCCTGTTATTTCTCTGACTTCATCTCTTCCTAGGCTTCCAATATTCAGCCATGCACTTGGCTTCCTGCAGTTCTTGGACTGTAAGCACATCCCCACCTCAAGGAACTGAACGCAGACATGCCCTCTGCTTGGAATACACCTTCCCTAGACATCTACATAGCAAGCTGTTTCATCTTGCTATGTCTTCATTTAAATTCTGCAGGCTATCTTTATATACATATCCAGAATTTCACTATCTGTCACTATCTTGGCCAAAACCACATTTTCACACATTCGGTGTTATATAATACTCTAGTTAGAATACCATTTCTAACCCTGACTGTCAATTCTTGTATTTTCGACATAGCAATTTCAGTGATTTTTGCTAAGCTATAAATTAGATTAGAATATCAGAATAGAGGTCAACGCTCTTTCTGTGAATTACATAATCTGGCCCTTATTGTTTGTCATTCTGTGACTATGTCAGTCTTGTTTCTCAAACACTCCAGGTATGATTCCTTTCACTTTAGAGTATTTATGATTGCCGTTCACTCTGTCTGAAATTTCTTTCCTCAGTGACATTGGGTGTTTATATATTTTAATACACACCTATACATATATATACATTTTCTTTTTTGAACACTGGAGATTCTCATTATGGCATAACTTTGTCTTTTCTTCCTCAGTGCACAATATTTCCAGTGCCAAGAACAGTGTCTATTAGTTGACAGTCGATAATTTTTTGAATCGGGATTTTACATAGGAACCTGTGCTTATGTGTATATAAGATAAAATATATTTTATTTTTTTCCTTCTTCATGTGTCAGTTTAATAGCCTTATGAGGAGTTATACAACCACAATATATGGAACAGTTACATGTTGTTAAAACTGGTACTTTTAGCATTTCCTAACTGCCATAGTATGGGTAAAATATATTTTATAGTTAATCTGTAAAACTGACAAAACGTTTTGCTTTTTTATAAATTTCCGTAAATATTATTCACTTGCGTTTTGCTAAACCAGTAGGAAAAAGTACAAAAGTCTATTCTGAGAAATCTAGTACTCACATCAAAAAAGAAAAGGCAGATTTCTTTTAACAAGCAAACCCATCAAAGGTTTGTTATCCTAGTGGCTGATTCAAAGGGCTTTAGAACTGAGCCATTGTTATTCTGTATATTTAATTAGCCTTACACTCTATACAAAATTTCCAAAAAAAAGTTTAACTAAAAAATAATATTTGTAAAATATTGCAAAACTGCAGAACTAAGATTCTTCTTCCTTTAATCATTTATGAAAAATAGACTAAAACAATGACCTTTTGTTGTTTATTTTTTTATGTCTTTACAGAAATGCTTTATGGAACACTGACAGAAAAAGAATTTTGAAAAGGTCAGTGACGTACACCAACACTTTTGCTGCATAATTAACAGAACTTTCTTTTTACATCTTGATGGGATATCTTTGCTGCTAGTTGGTAATAACAACATGCTAAAATTAAGGAACAGTCTAAATGAAGTTATGTTCTAATATGAGACACTATTGATCCTTTTGATCTGTCAACTTGATAACTGAGTTCATTAGAGTCTGACAACTATTTCAATGCTAAATCTTAGCAGCTATTGAAGTAATAATGGTATTAGTATTAATTGAATAAAAATGAGGAAATAAAAGTTTCCAAATTTTTAGAACTATGTTGCGCAGATGTTTATCACTGAGCAGCATAGCCTTTCTCTTCAATTAGTTTTCTCTTCAGATTATGCAATATCCATGTAAGAAAACTATGACAAGATAAATACATGTAAACACTGATGCATGAACATCCAAGTCACAGTCTGGAGGCCTTAGAATAAATTCAGTGGAAAGAATAATTATGTAGCAGATAAATTCAGTAAATGAACATTTAAAGATTAGAACACAGAGCCTAAAAATCTAGACTTTTGGTTACTATTGAGAAAAGAAAGGGCTTGAAAACTGACCGTTTTTCTTTTATGGTGACAAGTGGGTAGAGCTCTGTCTAATTTGGAGTCTCACTGCTCAGTTCACAATAAGCCCTCGCCACACCCCACTAATCTTGCAACAGTGAAAATGTCCATTATTTATCATCTCACCTGCTTTGCTATATTTCTGTAGGTAGATTAAAAAATACATTTTATTCATATATACATGTATTTTTTGTTTGTTTGTTTGTTTTTGTTTTTGTTTTAGGGCCACACCCACGGTATATGGAGGCTCCCAAGCTAGGGGTCAAATCGGGGCTATACTTGCTGGCTTACACCACAGCCACAGCAATGCCAGATCTAAGCCCCGTCTTTTACCTACACCACAGCTCATGGCAATGCCGGATCCCTGATCCACTGAGCGAGGCCAAGGATTGAACTTGCATTCTCAGGAATACTAGTCAGATTTGTTTCCACTGCACCACAATGGGGACTCCATTCTGCTCATATATTTATTGAAAGAGAATTAGTTAAACAAATGAGACAGAGATAGATATATTAATTAAGCCACAAGTTAAAAAAATTTTTAAATAGAGTTGAGAACTTTTGAGTTTTTATTTGCAAATATGAATTGTAACAACTTATCACAATATGCAAACAAAAGTGTGCTGTATCAAACAATACAGTTTATTTATAAATAAAACAATCATTGTGACAAACATTATACTATCTAGAAAATAAGTATGATTGAAATTTGTT
This sequence comes from Phacochoerus africanus, assembly GCF_016906955.1. Classification (NCBI taxonomy): domain Eukaryota; kingdom Metazoa; phylum Chordata; class Mammalia; order Artiodactyla; family Suidae; genus Phacochoerus; species Phacochoerus africanus. The sequence continues at coordinate 91,211,939 of NC_062553.1, forward strand.
TCACCAAATAAAGGAGAGAAATTTCAATTAAGATGTTTATAGACATATCTACTTCGAATTTAACATTGTAGTAAATTTTGATATATGTTCAGTATGTTTACTCCCTCTTTTCCTGGCCTTCAGTACCAGCAAGTTTACTCCCTGATACTTCTCCCTCAGATAGTAGTGTATGTCTCACTCTGCTATAAGTCCAGGTTTATGGGATTGAGCCTTATGTAATTGAATAGCATTATTTAAAGGATAATAATAAGCGCCATGGCTACAAAGTAAGAAACAAAATAAATAATATGAAAAAATAACCCAAAATATTAAGCTCCAAAAATTTGATAATTCCATGGGCAACAATAAAATCTAGAAAATATTTGTATTACCTGCCCATTACCTCTGCAATACTTTTTTCTGCCCTCCTTCCTTTCATTCTTTCTTCCCCTCTCTTCTTTCTTTTTTTTTTTAAGGGCTACATATTCAGCATATGGAAGTTCCCAGGCTAACAGTTGAATCAGAGCTGCAGCTGCCAGCCTATGCCACAGCCATAACCATACTGGATCCAAGCCACCTCTGAGACCTACACCACAACTCAAAGCAACCTTGAATCCTTAACTGACTGAATGAGGCTAGGGATTGAACCCATATCCTCATGGATACTAGTAGGGTTCATTACTGCTGAGCCACAATGGGAACTCCATTCACAATTTGTTCCTAATAGTGAATTATTTTAAAATCAGGAAGTAAAGTCTATAATTTAAAAAAATGAAATAACCTTAGACTCATTTTCTACATGTCTAAGTTCTAAAGAATGTATTCTCAAAAATAGAAAACAAATAAAACAACTTATTTTATAATTAAATGATGTATCTCTACAATAGCCCTTTCATTCTAACTCAAGTAGTATAGAGAGGAGTAATCGAGAGAATGTACAGGGGTCTCTTGTGTTGAGAAGATAGAGGGTACAATTTTGAAAGAGGAAATCTTTCATTTTTAGGGCAGAGTGCCATAGTGGAGGGAACGACATAAAGAAGAGCTCCAGAATAATATTACAGAACATAGATTTGTGCACATCAGCATAAAATTCTAACAAACTTAGAAAAAGAATTATCAGGAAGTAATAAGCTAAATAATTTTCAGAGTTTACATAGGGCTAGAAGATATTCATGTTTTGACCATACAGACTAGAGAGGTTTTGCTGGATGATGGCAGGATTCAGTAGAAACTGCTGAAGATATGCTGCAGTAATTGGACTAAATTGTCCTTAGTGTAAACTCTGCTTTGGATATACTCTAACCAAACTTAAAAAAAAAGTCTCCAATGGTTAAAGCTTAAGGGAAAAACACTCAACTGCCTGCAAAAGTAAACTGGCTCTCCTTAAAGAAAAAGTCCATGCACACACAAATATAATTATTCACAATGTCAGAATCTAATTATATATTACTACACATACAGAGAAACAAGACAATGATAGACAAGCTTTCAAAAACAGCTATAACAAATATGCTCAAGGATATAAAGGAAAACATGAGCATAATGAGGAGAAAAATGAAACATATGCAAAAGAACCAAATGGATTTTTAGAGTCAAAAATTACACTGTCACATACGTAACATACATTAAATGAGATTAACGTCGGGTCAGTAAATTTGAAGACATAGCTAAGAAAATTCAAAATGGAAACACTAAAGGAAAAAATATACTAAAAAATAAACATAAGCTCAGTGGTTTAAGTATCAATAGAACATGCCTAACATAAGGGAAATTAGAGCCTTTGAGGAACAGAGTTGGGGGAATAAAGAATACACATATTCTTTATAAATATAAAAAAAATATATAAATAATTATATATAACATATATAAATATATTTGTAAGAAATATATTTATATACATGAATTATATATCATATAATTATATATAAAGTATGTTTAAATATATATACATATTTTTAAATGATGGACTATATTTCCAAATTTCATGCAATCTCATACTTCCTAATATGGTCAAAAAATCTCAAGTTACATGAAGAAAAAAAAACAAATGAAATTATATCCTAATCAAATTACAGTTAAGACATGAATAAGAGAAAAATCTTAAAGAAGTTAGATAGGAAAAAAGACATTAAATACTAAGAAACAAAGATTAATATGATCAAAGTCTTCTTGTTGCAACGAATATAAGACACAAACAACCCCCCTCCAAGAACAACAACAAAAAAACCTTAAAATATTAGGGAAAGGGAGAAGGGACAAACCTTTAATTTAGAATTACAAAGCTGGCAAAAATATTTTGTAAAAAAATCAAGAAAAATAAATATCATTTCAAATAAAACAATTAGAAAGGCAAATTTAAAGTACGTATCACTCACTTACTAAAAAATATAAAACAACGTTTTTCAGAATGAAATTAAATGATGCTAGGTAGAAATTCAGTACTTTACATTGCAACGAAGTCTAACAGGATTCATAAACATGAATAAGTATGATTTTTTTCCCTCTAAATATTTCTTTGATTCTAAAGAAGAAATAACAACAATGTATTGTATTACTTAAAACACTTCATAGGTAAAATGATTAAACAATAATGCAAAGGACAAGAGGGAAGAATCAAAGAATACTTGTGTTAAGGAGGGTATATTAAAGATAAATATTGTAGAGGGAGATCAAGATGGTGGAGTAGGAAGAAACTGAATTTACTTTCACTCATGAACACATCAAAAACACATCCATATGTCGAGCATTTCTCAAAGAAAACATGGTATTAAATTAAATTAAGAAGGTACAGAGATGTGGGGGACAAGAAGAAGTGGAACAAATAGAAACCAAATAGCAAAATGGTAGACTTAAAATCAACCATATCAATAACTGCATTAAAAATAAAAAGTTTAAACATAGTTAAATGGTAATGATTGTTGATTGAATAGAAGAAGGAGAAAGAACAGGAATGAAGGGGAGGAGGTAGAGGGGAAGGAGGAGGAAGAAGGAAAAGGAAGAAAGTGGAGTTCCCATTGTGGTTCAATGGTAAGGAACCTGACTAGTATCCATGAAGATATGGGTTCAATCCCTGGATGTGGCTCAGATTTGTCATTATGTAGCTGTGGCTTAGGCTGACAGCTGCAATCTGATTAGACGCCTAGCCTGGGAAACTCCATACACTGTAGGTATGGCCCTAGAAAGGAAAAAAAGGAAAAAAAAAAAAGGAAGTAAAGAGAAGATAGAAAACTGAATTGTCAACCAGATGTGTAAGGTTATAGATATGATATGTTTAAAGAAAGAAGATGAAAAAATGCATACCATGCAAATACTTGTCAAAAGAAATTATATCATAATAAGTGGGCACAAATAAAACAATCTAATTATTTGTAGTAATTATGTTCCACAAAGCTACCACCAACACTGAACACCTGAATGCACCAATGTCCTAAAGCAAAATTTAATACATAAAAACATACACACAAAAACATGTCACATAGATTATAATCTAAATTCTAATAATCAACATTTGATTTTTAGATTTTATTTTCTTCATTTTATAAAATAGAAAATGTTCAGAATTGTTAAGAAACCTGACTGAGGCTGTCTAATAAAGTGTCTATGTTGGGACTCAAAAACCCTATTCAACTATCCTCAGAAATGTTCTTGAGCTACTGCCCTGCTCCCTTTTATCTCCATCCTCTGGTCATCTCCATATGAAAGACGAAACAAGAAAACAGATGTCAGTTATGACTGGGAATGCAGGTATCAGGCAACTCAATTCTTATGAAATCCTGCACATATCTGCCAATGATAAAGAAAACTCTTAAGTATTTATTTTGGGATTTAAAAAAATATTTGAGTATTTTGTAAATACAGAATACACAAATAATTTGGATCAATTGTATTAATAGTTACGAAATGTATTGTTACAAAATTTCTCTTTTTAAAATAATAAAACGTAATTCATTAAGAAGCTATGACATCATTTCAAACTCTTTTCCCCCATTTTGTAGGTTGTCTTTTTAACTATTTTTTTATGGTTTCCTTTGCTCTGCAAAAGCTTCTCATTTTGATTAGGTCCCATTGGCTTATTTTTGCTTTTATTTCTGTTGCTTTGGGAGACTGACCTAAGAAAACATTTGTAAAATTAATGTCAGAGAATGTTTTGTCTATGTTCTCCTATAGGAGTTTGATGGTGTCTTATCTTAGGTTTAAGTCTTTAAGCCATTTTGAGTCTATTTTTTATCATGGTGGGAGGGTGTGTTCCAGCTTTCCCATCATAACTTTCTGAAAAGACTGTCTTTTTCCCATTTTGTATTCTTGTTTCCTGTGTCGAAGATTAATTCACTGTAGGTGTCTGGGTTTATTTATGGGTTCTTTATTCTATTCCATTGGTCTGTATGTCTATTTTGGTACCAGTACCACACTGTCTTGATGACTGTGGCTTTGTAATATTGCCTGAAGTCTGGGAGAGTTATGCCTCCTGCTTGGTTTTTATTCCTCAGGATTGCTGTGGCAATTCTGGGTCTTTTATGGTTCCATATAAATTTTTGGATTGTTTGTTCTAGTTCTGTGAAAAATGTCATGAGTAATTTGATAAAGAATGCATTGAATCTGTAAATTACTTTGGGTATTATGTCCATTTTTATGTCATTAATTTTTCTAACCCAGAAGCATGGACTATCTTTCCATTTGTTTGACTCCTCTTTAATTTATTTGATTAATGTTTTATAGTTCTCAGCATAAAAGTCTTTCACCATCTTGATCAGGTTTATTCCTAGATATTTAATTTTTTTAGGTGCAATTTTAAAAGGTATTATATTTTTATATTCCTTTTCTAATATTTCATTGTTAGTATACAGAAATGCAACCGATTTCTAAAGGTTAATCTTGTACCCTGTGACGTTGCTCAGTTTGTTGATCAGTTCCAGTAGTTTTCCTGTGGAGTCCTTAGGGCTTTCTATATATAGCATCATGTCATCAAGTGACAATTTTAACTCTTCTCTTTCAATTTGAATACCTTTTATTTCTTTTCTTTGTTTGATTGTGGCTAGGAGTTCCATACTATGTTGAATAAAAATGGTGAGAGTTGGCGCCCATCGTGGCTCAGCCAAATAGAAACCATGGGGTTGTGGGTCGATCCCTGGCCTTGCTCGGTGGGTTAAGGATCCGGCATTGCCATGAGCTGTGGTGTAGGTCACAGACATGGCTCAGATCCTGTGTTGCTGTGGCTGTGGCGTAGGTGGCTACAGCTCCGATTAGACCCCCTAGCCTGGGAACCTCCATATGCTGTGGGAGCAACCCTAGAAAAGACAAAAAGACAATAATAATAATAATAATAATAATAATAATAATAATAATAATAATAATAATGTTATGAGTGGGCATTCATTCCATATTTTAGGGGGAAGGCTTTCAATTTTTCTCCTTTGAGTATTATATTTGCTGTAGGTTTGTCATAAATGACTTTTTTAAGTTATGTTCCCTCTATACCCACTTTGGTAAGAGTTTTTATGATGAATGGATGTGGGACTTTGTCAAATACTTTTTCTGCATCTCTTGAGATAATCATGTGGTTTTTGACTTTTATTTGTTAGTGTGGTGTATGACATTGATTGATTTGCATATGTTGAACCATCTTTGTGAAACTGAGATGAATCCCACTTGGTCATGGCATATGATATTTTTTATATGTTGTTGGATTCGGCTGGTTAAAATTTTATTGAGAATTTTTGCATCTATATTCATCAAATATATTGGTGTATAATTTTTATGGTGGTATCCTGGTCTGGTTTTAGTATTAGGGTGATTGTGGCTTCACAGAATGTCTTTGGAAGTGTTCCTTCTTCTTCAACCTTTTGAGAAAGTTTAAGGAGGATGGGTATAAGTTCTTCTTTGTATGTTTGGTAGAATTCTCCTGTGAAGCCATCTGGTCCTGGAATTTTGTTTGTAGGGATTGTTTTTATTACATATTCAATTACATTTCTAATGACCAGTCTGTTCAGTTGATTTATTTCATCTTGATTCAGTTTTGGCAGGCTATAAATCCCCAGAAAATCATCCATTTCTTCTAGGTTTTCGACTGACAAGGGCTTAATCTCTAAAATATACAAACAACTTATATACAACTCAAGAGCAAAAAAAAAAACAAAAAAAACAAAAAACTACCCATTTGAAAAATGGGCAAAAGATCTGAATAGATATTTCTCCAAATAATATATACAGATGGCCAATAAGCATATAAAAGAAAGGCTCAACATGACTGATCATTAGAGAAATGCAAATCAAAACTACTATGAGGTACCATCTCACACCCTCACATCTGTCAGAATGGCCATCATTAACAAGTCAACAAATAACAAATGCTGGAGTGGGTGTGGAGAAAAAGGATCATTCCTACACTTTTGATGGGAATGTAAATTGGTACAACTACTGTGGAAAACAGTATGGAGGTACCTCAGAAAACTAAATATAGAACTATCATATAACCCAGCAATCCCACTCTTGGGCATATACCCAGACAAAACTTTCCTTGAAAAAGACACATGCACCTATATGTTCATTGCATCTCTATTCACAATAGCTAAAACATGGAAACAACCTAAATGTCCATTGACAGATGATTGGATTAAGAAGACGTGGTATATATACACAATGGAATACTACTCAGCCAAAAAAGAACAAAATAATGCCATTTGCAGCAACGTGGACGGAACTAGAGACTCTCATAATAAGTGAAGTAAGTCAGAAAGAGAAACAAATAAATACTACATGATATCTCTTATATGTGGAACCTAATATACAGCATAAATGAATCTTTCCACAGAAGAGAAACTCATGGATCTGGGTAACAGACTTGTGGTTACCAAGGCAGAGGGGGAGGGAGTGTGATAGACTGGGAATCTGGGGTTAATAGATGCAAACTATTGCAATTGGAGTGGATAAGCAATGAGATCCTGCTGTGTAGCACTGGGAACTATGTCTAGTCACTTGTGATGGAGGATAATGTGAGAAAAATAATGTACATATATGTGTGTGTGTGTGTGTGATAGGGTCACTTTGCTATACAGTAGAAAATTGACAGAACACTGTAAACCAACTATAATAGAAAAAATAAAAATCATAAAAAACAGACTAAAGTGATAATTCAAAAAAGAAAATAAAAAAAAGAAGCTATGACAATTCTCAGTGTGCATGCACCTGATAACAAAGATTCAAATCACATTAAACAAAAATGGAGAGAACCCTTAGGAGAAATATATCCAATATTATAAATGATAGTTTAAAGACTCTCCTCTTAGTAAGTTATAGAATAATTAAATGGGAATAAATATGGAGATAAAAATCTTGAATAAACCTAGAGCTCAATATGACCTAATCACTGCTTTTTGAACAACTTAATAACAATATGATTATTGTATTGATGCTTATCTGAACTACTTCTTTGATAATAATTAATGGAATTTAATTTTCCTGGAACTGAAAGACAGTGGAACCCCAGTGGAAATTGGAAAATGATGTTTATTATAAAGTGATGTTTGTTGTTTGTAGACTCAGAGATACCTTCCTCAAATTCATTACTCAGGATATTGATATAAACTTCATGCACAGGAATGGATACATAGGACGCAACAGTCATACAGTACTCTTTTCATTATAAATAACTTATAGAGTTATTTTCTAAACTGAGGTATTCATCTATAAATGTAGGTTATCTTTCTTGAGATTAAAAAAAAAAAAGAAATGAAACATGAAAGAATGAAAGATCTGCTCGCCCCCCACACCCGTAAACTAACAAAACAAATCCATAAAAATTGTGGTCTGCCTATTTATCTCAGCAGCAAACTAATTAAAAATATTTATATTAAAAGAGTTGGAGTTCCTCTCGTGGTACAGTGGTGAAAGAATCTGATTAGGAGCCATGAGGTTGAGGGTTCGATCCCTGGCCTTGCTCAGTGGGTTAAGGATCTGGCATTGCTCTGAGCTGTGGTGTAGGTCACAGATGCGGCTCCGATCTGGTGTTGTGGCTGTGGTGTAGGCTGGTGGCTACAGCTCTGATTAGACCCCTAGCCTGGGAACCTCCACGTGCTGCGGGAGCGGCTCAAGAAAAGGCAAAAAGACAAAATAAAATAAAATAAAAAATAAAATAAAATAAAATAAAATAAAATAAAAAAATAAATAAAATAATAAATAAAATAAAATAAAATAAAATAATAAATAAAATAAAATAAATAAAATAAAATAAAATAATAAATAAAATAAAATAAAATAAAATAGTTGAGAAATAAGAGTGCAAAGCAGTAACTAGGGAGAAAGAAGAAAGAGCTAATTTTTAGGTACGTTTTATCTGCTTTACTGAAGTCTACTTTGACAGGTATTCTAATTGTATTTTCTTGTTTGTCTGCTAATTTAACATACTTGTTACAGTACCAGTAGTATAATTGTTTCTCTTGTGTGATATGAAATGTGTTAAAAAAAAAAAAAAAAACTTTGGAAGACTGCATTATCTTTAATACCTTTCTACTATCTTTTTTTTTTTTTTTTCTGGTAAATCGCAGAAAAGTACCTGGGTACCTGAAAGCACAGCTAGATGGTACATTTTTTCAGCCTCTCCTACAGCTATGTTAAGACTAATCCCTATGACTACACTCAAATAATGGGATGTGAAAAAAAAAAAATCCATGTAATTTCCTTGGTGCCTTTAATAGGAAAGAATATACATTCCTCTTCTTCCATATTCCCCATTTCCCTTTGACTGAAGACATCACTGGCTATGTGAATCTGAGCAGCACTTGAAGGAAAGTAGAACCACACATCAGGAACAGTCTGAGTACATTATGACTATCCCCTCAGCACCATGGCCTCCTTATTCTGTCCTTGTGTTCAGGAAGGAGAAGAAAATGAGTTTTCTATCATTTTTTGGGGTAATTTTTGTCATTATGGCAATAGGGCTAAATCTTTATAACAAATGATAAACTACATATTTTTTGCTGGATTCAAATTTTTCCTATAAAAATGCTTATGTTATTAAGCAGTTCAATTTCAGATGAAACCTTATTAGTACGCCTACTATAATTTGTTTTAAATCACATGGTTATTTGTTAAGAACCATAGACTCGTTTTGGAAAGTTATTTAAAACAAATTGGGTGTCTGCACAACTTGTATTGCCTCAACAAATGAGTTTTACCCTTGTAATAACATCTCCTTACTATTTCCAGTGGCATTTTATGATACTTTCTAATATGTTGATCTAATTTTACATTGGTGTTTATAAGAACAAAACCATTTAAAAATATTAAAAATATACTCTTTATGAAGTTTGGTTTTTTATTTGATAATAAATTTGATTCAAAATTTCACAGGCTTTTAAAATTCTCTTTAGAAATCCATGCTAACATTTTAACATTTACACTAGATGAAAATAAAAAATATTTGCAAGTATAAAAGACAAACAGGAAGGACAAAATATTTCACTAAGTTCTCAAACTAAAGTATTACTATAACGGCACAGTAATGCTTTTACTTGTTACTTACCGCACAAATGATATTTTTATATGATGACAGCATATCCTAAGCAGTTATTCTTGAGTCATGTCCAGCATTTAATTGCTCATCTTGTCCATTTGGACAGTCATGAGCTTTCTTATCAAATTTAGCCTAAGCTTGTATATTTATGCCAGTAGTTTTTAAATAAAGATCAACTTCTTTATCATTAGGATATTTAAAAGCATAAGGTTGCATGAGATTTTTCACTAGATGTATTTAGAAAACTTTTCTGGAATATTTTTGCAATTTAAATTATTTGCATTAGCCTATAGGTTTTGACTTTAAAAAAAATTCTTAGTTATAAAATTAATTCTCATTTTAAAATTTAAAATGTGAGTAGAAAAATTTTTAAATTATGGGTTAAAGATTATTTTACTCTCTACCTACATTAAGCTATATACTATTTAAATTTCATATACCTTAATTTTAAGGAATTTAAGTATTTATAAATATAGTTTAAATAGAAAAAAGTTAAAAATGTGCATCTATAATTTCCTGTAAGTAGTGTATACTCACTTCAAATAGGTTTTAGAAAAAATTTTGTTTAAATTCTTATTATTTTTAGATTTTCAAATGGATAAAAATGCTTTAAATCTTTATGATGGATGCTTATATTTTTACTGTTTATTGGGTACCGCAATGAATATTTTGTGCTTATTATCTTTGGAACAAGTACAAGTATTGTTGTAGAAAATACTCCTAGAAATTCAATGTTGATGGATATTACCAAAAAATAATGGATAAAAATTTTAAATAAATGAATAATTGCATTTATTTAAAATTTCATCAAACATATAAAAGTGTCCATCCCTGTGCCATCATACCTGTACTATCTGGTCAAAATTTTATATTATCATTCCACCTTTTTAGTGTCTTTTTTTGACATATTTACTTTTTCATGTGTTTGTTCATTTGTTCGTTTTTTTTGACACACCCACATGATGTAGAAGTTCCTGGACCAGGGATTGAACCCATGCCACAGTTGCAGCTTGCACCACAACTGTGGCAGTTCCAAATCCTTAATCTGATGACAACAAGGGAACTTCCTGATATAATTACCTTTTAGTTTTTCCCACTTCAATTTCACATTCCATATGTTACCCTAGCTTTCTAGAATAATTAATTTTTAATGAGTCTAAATCAAATAAAATTTTAACTAACTCTTATAGAATAGGTTCTGCCTAAGTATTTATTTTCCTTTTAAGACCAGAAAAACTCAAGCACTAAATATCTTTAAATTAAAAATCTTTAAATGTCTTGTGTTTTTATTTTATTGAAAGATGTTTCTCAAGGCCGAGAAGAGTGCCTGGCCTATAGTAGGCATGCTAAAAAACATTTGCTGAGTGAATAAATCGTTTTGTTGAATAATTAGATTATTTCCTGGTTCACTGATTTAAATTTAAATTCCACCAAAAATGCTTAATTGTGGTTGTTAGTAACTTGCTAGTAACAGTTCATTTATTCTGATTGTTTATTAAAATTATTGAAGGCATTTAAATATTTGTATTTCATCTAGGAACAGACTTAGTATTCTCCCTTAGGTTTTCTTAAGAGATGTTTTCCATTGTACTTTCTACACAATTAGACATTTTAGTTCTGATTTCCCCTTTGGTAATATTTCCTAATTCCTATGAAGTAACATAATTTATTTCTGTTAAGTGGTTATTTAGGAAAAACTTTGACTTTCATGAAAATGATTTCTGTGACAAGTATTATTATTTTTTTCTAGAATAATTTTATCACCATCAGAATATACAGCCTGTAAATTGCTTTTTTGTTTTTGTTTTTTTTTTGTTTTTTGTTTTTTTGTCTTTTTAGGGCCATACCCATGGCATATGGAGGTTCCCAGGCTAGGGGTCTAATCAGAGCTGTAGCTGCCAGCCTTGACAAAACACAGCAGTGCTAGATCCAAGCTGCGTCTGAGACCTACACCACAGCTCATGGCAACGCCAGATCCTTAACTCACTGAGCGAGGCCAGGGATTGAACCCACAATCTCATGGATGCTAGTCGCATTCGTTACCACTGCACCATGATGGGAACTGTAAATTGTTATCTGGAGTAATTTATTAACAATTTATTCTGGGCATATATATGATTATTTTTTATAAGTGGTCCATAAACACACAAAAAATATTTTCCTGGGATTGTTAAAAAGGTTATGCATATATATGACTATGTTTATTGCCTATTTTTACTTTGTTTGGTCATATAGTCCAAAAGATATATAAACTTTTTTTTATAGTAACTGCCTGATTATGTTAATGTTGCTTGAAGTTGAAAAAAATAAAATGCTGGATTTCTAGGATTTGGCTATACATATTTAGGGGCCATTTTTCTTTGTCCATAGACACTATGTGTGTTCCATCTTCTTCCTTAATAATTTTTTAAACTCCATATATTTTCCTGCTTTTTGTCTATGAAATGTTTTGTGACTCCAATTTTATTTTTGCTAAATATTCTCAAGATTTATTTGTTTGTTTTTAATATAACTCCTCATCTAAATCTTTTTCCTTCACTTTTCTTCTTATAGAGCATGGTTTGCATTTTCAACAATTTGGGGATCTCATTCTTTCTGTAGAGGACAGATGTAGAAGAGTGCTGCCTGGTCACTTTATGAAATAACTGACATACAGAGTTTATTACTTTTGTTTTAATATGTTTTACCTATTTTTTATTTTTTTATAGTTATCCTTTACTTTTCTCACTATTCTGGTTATATTCTCAAAATAGAATTCTCAAACATAGTTTGGTTTATATGTTCAAAGAATACTGGGCTGTTTCACTTTCCAGGAAGGAAATGGGCATTAATTATCTATTGTAACATCAGAGTTATCCAAATTATCAACAGTAGTGGTGGGAGTTGCCATTGTAGTGCAATGGAAACAAATCTGACTAATATCCATGAGGATGGGGGTTTCATCCCTAGATTTGCTCAGTGGGTTAAGGATAAGGCTTTTCCGTAAGCTGTGATACAGTTTGCTGATTTGGCTAAGATCCTGTATTTCTGTGGCTGTGGTGGCAGCTGTAGCTCAGATTGAACCCCTAGCCCCTATATGCTGCAAGTACAGCACTAAAACAAAGGAAAAAGAAAAAAAAGGAAAGAAACCCAAATCCAAACACAACAGTAGGGGCATGGGGATAAAGTATAGATGGAGGAAAATGACTTTGGTGGTCAAGGATCTTTGGTAGTTAGTTCTTATGGGGAAAATATAAATTATACTGATTATATTGTCAGATGACTTCTTTTGATTATAACCATGAATGCATGTGAAGAATTTCAGGCTATGAATTTCTGACTCCAAAACTCAGATGAAAAATGAGAAGCCATCTATGACATATTTTAAGGAGTTTTTTGCCTTCTATATTCAAAGGATCAAATCCAAGGCTTAGCTTAACTACTGTGAAGTTAAAATAATAACATTTCCAGGTCTTTTACTCTAAGGTGAATGTCCTAGTGATAAAGGAATATTTAGAATTACATAAATTAAGATAAGAACTCTGAACCCCTTTTAACCTGCCTTACCAGTGGAGGTGTTAGGTAGGATAGGATAGGAAAATGGACCCTGCTGAGTCAGAACAGGACATTAATCATCACCAAAAACAAGATGCCTGCAATTAAGCACACACAGGCACAATGTCAGGTACTCTCATGGGAACTTCCCTCTTACCCCTCCCCCATGCATATAAGATACCCTGCCCAAGATCAATCAGAAGATCAAATTTGTCTCATGCAGGGACCAGTCAACACTCAGCCCTCACGCAGGCACAGTGGACTGGGGTGGGCAGAATCAAGTCTTCAGTCTGGTCAACAGCATGAGGCTATAAAGGGAAACCCAATTGTAAAGCAGGGCCAGTCCCTACTGGCAGGGTGGCCTGCTCTCCCTCTGAGTGTACTTTCACTTTAATAAACTTGTAACACTTTCACCTTGGCCAACTTGCTTGTGCTTCCTAAAGCCTCCAACTGAGCTGTAAGGCTTTCAAGCTGCAACATTTTCGTTTTAAAGAGCTGGCTTACACTTTCTAACGTGGCGGCCCCTTCAATTCTTTCCCGCGCGCAGAGGTAATGTTCACAGACAACGCAGAACATAGATATAGACAATGTATGAACGGAGGCAGTTTGTAGTACCTCTTTTGAACATGTTAACTTTCTTCCATATAAAAAGCTCTTTATTGCTTTACCAAGTGCATTTCTCTCTTAAGGGGATTCAGATATTCATAGAGATCCAAACCTACCATTGATCCTGTTTCCAAGAGTCCCAACATGCAACAGAAGATCCCATCACAAAACAGACATGAAGTTGACTCTGGAGGTGGTTAGCCTCAACATAGAAATACATATGGAATTTACTGAAATGTGTCAACAGGAGTCTGGGGAGCTTGTATTCAAATGATTTCTAAGAGTATTGGGTAAAGAAGATGAAAATAAAATCTTGATTTGGGCTACGGATATTGGCATGGGATTCAGGGTTTGATGTACTGGGTCATAAACGAGAGAATAGTAGTTCTGCTAGGTAAACTATTATAATCTGGATTTAAAAGTTACCTCGAATAAATGGCATATTTTGGTATAATCTATATGAAAGAATCTGAAGCCTCAAGAATGCAGGAAGTCTTGACTATGACTGTTGTACTCAGTCTCATTAGCCACTCCTAACTGTATCCTTTGGGAGGACATGGAAAAGACACATTTTGCCTAGTCATTAACATATTAACTGTTGAGTGCATGAATGAACATCTGCATTTTGAAAAGCTGTGAAGAGAGTTTACAATTTAGGAAAGATATCATGGTGGCAGAGATTAAAATGAGATTCATTCCATGATGTCAGCAGGAATATTTCAAGCCCAAAGTAGAGGACAGGTGGAAATATCAAGTCAGAGAGAAAAGTGGGCATAGCAACCTCAGTAAAATGGAATTATAAACAAAGTATTTGACCAGCAGAGATTTGTGGTGAGACTGAAAAATAATTTCCATTCAGCTGACAACTAAACTAACAGTTATACTCTGTTGAACAGAAAAAAATAATTTGAGCATATCAATAATATCAGACAAGATTACCCCATGACCATGATAAAGCAAGACAAAATGATAATATCTGAACATGAACAAATGCAACTATATTACACAGCTACGAAATAACCAAACATCTCCTGCTTTCATCTAACATGATTGGATACTGCTTCTTTTCTAGTAAAAACTTATTCTGCTTTGGTTCTTACTACTAGACAAAATTTATTAAGACAACCAGTCAATCAGTTGTCTTATCCTCAACTCATTTTTACGAATATGCTCCTTATTTCCTCCAGTATGCTCTCCTTTGCTACAATGATGTAATGAATCAAATTTGTTTATTACAGGCATGTTTCTAGCAGTCTTTAGTCATAGGGCTTTATCAGATAGAGTTCCAATAAACTTCAGCTGGAATATTTAACACAGCTGACAAGGTCCCTAAACCTAGAAATAGCTAAAAAAAAAAAAAAAAAAAAAAAAAAAAAGGACATCTGGAGATAATTAAGTAAATTTTACTGAATTAATATGTTTCAGAGTATATTAAGTAGAATAACTTTAAGGAACTGTATTGCATTTTTTTTTCTGTTAAATATAGATTGACAGGAGTTCCTGTTATGGCACAGCGGAAGCGAATCTAAGAACCATGAGGTTGCGGGTTTGATCCCTGGTCTCACTCAGTGGGTTAAGGATCCAGCATTGCTGTGAGCTGTGGTGTAGGTCGCAGACATGGCTCAGATCTGGCATTGCTGTGGCTCTGGCACAGGCCAGCAGCAACATCTCCGATAAACCCCTAGCCTGGGAACCTCCATGTGCCATGGGGGCGGTCCTCAAAAGACCAAAAAAAAAAAAAAAAAGAATGACATTAATCCAGTTCTGCAAATAGCAAAAGGGTAAATCCATAGAATTAATCATAACCATGAGACAGTCTTTAGAGATAGTCTGTGATGCTGATTTTTTTTTTTCGTGGCCCTTTCCACCTTTTGGTTGATAGCTTACTAATAGAAAAGTTCTGGTATATAAAAAAATAATTGGCTGGCAGATTGCTTCAGTACATGAATTTTGGCATTTGCCTGAACAGTATTAAGAGACTTTATAAAACCTTTTCTAAATACAGCTCAAAATAAAGTAATAGCTACAAAAAAGTAGCTTAATGGATCTGCTTTTGTATCTGCTCCCATAAGGGGCAACAAACAACTAAAATAACAACATTCTTTTTACAGGAAAACTTGCTGACATTAATAAAATGGTCAAAGGGAAATTAATTTACTCATTCCAGCTCAGTAAGAAAAGTAATAGAAATTCATAATCCTCAAGGAATATGAACACATTTTTTTTTTGTCTTTTTGCTATTACTTTGGGCCGCTCCTGCGGCATATGGAGGTTCCCAGGCTAGGGGTCGAATTGGAGCTGTAGCCACCGGCCTACGCCAGAGCCACAGCAACGCGGGATCCGAGCCGCGTCTGCAACCTACACCACAGCTCATGGCAACGCTGGATCGTTAACCCACTAAGCAAGGGCAGGGACTGAACCCGCAACCTCATGGTTCCTAGTCGGATTCGTTAACCACTGTGCCACGACGGGAACTCCTGAACACATTCTAAGTGGAACTCTAGTACCTAAAGCCCACTGATTCTCTTACAACAACGAATCATTTTCCAAAAATTCTTTTTATCACTTCCTCTGAGTCATAAGATTGAAGTGACCCTAAAACTATCACCTCAAAAAAACCTGTAATTGTAACTCTTGGCCCTCTCACTTGCCTACCTAAGTTCCTTCTCTGTGATACCACTCCAGAAAATTTAATCGGCAGAAACTGAAGTGGAAATATGTCAGTGAAATCAAAGGTCTTCACAGACTCTTTCTAGAAATTCATGAGGACTCTTCCATACATGAATCATTAGGACATCAACTGGCTCCAAACAGAAAGGATTGAGCTGATTGTGGAATATTTCATTAAAAAGTGGGACTTGTGGTTGCCAAGGGGGAGAGGGAGGGAGTGGGGTGGTTGGGGATCTTGGGGTTAATAGATACAAGCTATTGCCTTTGGAATGGATTAGCAATGAGATCCTGCTGTGTAGCACTGGGAACTTTGTCACTTATGATGGGGCATGATAATGTGTGAAAATAGGATGTATACATGTATGTGTAACTGAGTCACCACGCTGTACAGTAGAAAAAAAATTGTATTTGGGAAATAACTATTAAAAAATAATAATAACTCCTAAAAGAAAATTTAAAAAAAAAAGGTACTTAGAATGCTTTCCATTAGAACTCTAACACTTTCTACGTGGCCTGTCAAAAAAGTTTCAACAAGGTATAAACAAGACTGAACTCTTTCATTTTTGGTGCATCCTAACCCAGATGGTCTGTCTTTGGTAGTTCCCATGGCCACGCCATTCACTTTTTTTGCACTGGTACATTTTTTTACTCCTCTAGTTTTCACTTAGATCCATGCAGTCAGTATTTGTTTATCTCCTGATAGGAGATCAGCAATATTCTTGAACTGAAACACCTCTAGAGTTTACTGAAACTCTATTCCAGTCAGTCCTTAATCAATATCTAAGAATTTAACATTCTCTTATGACTCTAATATAATGCATAAAAGACCGATCCCTAACCTCAAAAAACAATTTCTATTACTCTTTTTGTTAAATACCTTATATCAGAAAGAAAGACTCAAAAGAGAAATTGAAATTCTGCTGAGAAAAAATTCATTATTTGAAACATAGTATATCCTGCAAAGAAATGTAACATCTAATCTTAGAGATTATAAGCTTTTTAAAATTTTCCTAGGTCAATGATCAAAAATTAACTTTGTAAATGACAAAGACTAGCTAAGCATTGCAGATTTTGAGTGCCAAATTTGTCTAAGGACACAACCTCCTTAAATAATATAATTAATTTTTGTTAAAGAACCACAACTCTATGAAAATAAACAAGAAAAAGACTTGTTGCCTAAAGAAGGCCCTACAACTGATGGCATAAATGGCATATTTGTTTCCTAAAATGATAGAAATATAACCTCTGAAACAAAATTATATTTAACAATAATTATCGAGTGATAATTACAATAATGTATAGAAAAGAAATACAGATAATGATAATCTTCTTTTGCATAAGTTTATGTATATATAATAATGCCAGTAAAAATATGAAAACATAAGTATAAACAGAATAAAAATTATTGTTTCAAAAAGTAGTAATTATTCTTTATTGCAAAGCGTAGAAGTCATCTAAAATTTGGTCTATTAAAGTAATACACAGAAATATTAATTTTTTTACAACTTCTACAAATTTATAAATAGCATTTTCAAAATTAATTTTATTTGCACAATCATGTTTAATAGACAATATAGCCAGAGTAGTCAATCTATCTTCTCTCATGATTGATGGAAATATGTTCTATAAATTTTATTTCTCAAAGATTTCTTTCATATAAAGCAACAGGTACACAAATAGGAAAAATCTCAAACATAGAAATAAGTTTGTTGGTGTCTCTAAGAATTTTATTCAACAATAAATTCCTAAAATTGCAATATTCTCCATGTTTATGTTTCTTTAAAGTAACAAAAGTTTTCAAATATCTTTATAATTGAATTTTTCTATTAGATTCACAAGAAATGATAATAAATTTATATTTGATTAAAAATTCTAAAATTTCCTTATTCTTCAAAAATAAGATAAAATGGCTGTGTAATAGTGAACTTTGGCATTCAATTGATTAACTGCTTTAGAACAAGTGTTCAGTGCTTTATGTGAATAATTGAAGCATCCAAATACTAATATTTGAATTTTTTTTCTGAAACTGTAAGCCCATTTGGTTCTAAAGTAAATTTTCCTTTCATTATATGATGTTTTTGTATTGCTAATGATATTCTGAACATTTCTGCACATCATTTCAAGAAACCATGTAAAACTTGTTTCATTCTGTTATCTAAGATTGTCTGGTTATTGAAAAATATTTTGAGACTATTTATCTTCATCTAAACTTTCCCACCGGAGAAAAAAAAAATCTCAGAAACAAACAAACAAAAAAATACAATAATACAGAATAAAATTTGAGCTGATCCTCTTGTAGCTACATTTTAAAATATATCAGAAATTGACAGAACATTGTAAATCAGCTATAATAAGAAATAAAAAAATAATAAAATATATCAGATGGTACTTTAAACACTGAGATGTTCAGAACATACCTTTATTTGAACATAGCCCTATAATGATCACTACTGCTAGTCTGACAAAATATATTCATAGGTATTCCCTACATTTCGCATCAACATTTCTCATTGATTAGGTAAAAACTGAAAATTGATTTTTTTTTCCTGGCAAAGTTAAGCAAGGTCACAAAGGAAGAAATATTTTAAAAAAGAGCGAACTCCACAAAGAAATAAATGTATTATCATTCTGATTTTGAATCTATTATATAAAAATGGGATACGTAATATTACATAGTTGTAATTATTTGTAATCCATGAAGAATACAACTTGATGAACAGAAAAGTACTAAGATGAACTAATTTGAACTTTTTGCATATAATATATATTTTCATAAATACATATATTTGTTTGGATATCCCTACATTTATATTTAAACACACATGTATAAATTTATATTGTATTATATATATTATATTAATATATGTGTGTGTGTATATATATGTGTGTGTGTGTATATATATATATATATATATATATCACCACCAAACTACTTAGAGCAAAAAAAAAAAAAATACAAAATTTTTTTTTCCCTAGGAGGGATTTTTATCACTCATATTGTTTATAATTACTAGTTTCTCCCTCTGGAACTTGAAGGCTATAAATTTTTTAGTTACAGGATACACTATGCATTTGTGAGCTTCAACTGTGATGCTTGTTCTTTCCCCTTCAAAAGGTAATGTGACTAAATACTGAAAATGACACTCAGTCCCATTACCAAGTATTAGCAGTTTTCCCAAATTGTCTACCTAAGTAGTCTCTACATGTCCTGAACCATGGAAGCTTATTTTCTGATACAGACAAAAAGGAAAAACCTTCTTTAATCATCTGTGGACATGACCATTTAATGTACTGTTAAGAACAAGTGTAACTGTACATTTTTAACATACTAATCCTTAAATTTATACATTCTTATTTTTTAAAAATATCACTGCTTTGTACTTCAGTTTCTTTGGAATACTTAAAGTTGAGAATTCTTAGGAAATCCTCTGGGTAGATTAAATTCAGAGAACAGCTGACTCAAGATACTCAGATTACGAAAATTATCTTGCAAAACAATTTAAAACAATATATCAAAACTTTGGGGATACAATAAAAGCAGTTATAAAAGGGTTGTTTTTAGTGATAAAGGCCTATATTAAGAAAAAATAAAAAACTTCTATCACCAACATAACTTCACACCTTAAGGAATTAAGAGAAGGAAAAACAAAAATTAAGAACAAATGTTAGCAGAAAAAAGATTGCAAAGATCACAGCAGAAATGAATTAAATAGAGAATAGAAAATAGAATAGATGACTAAAACTATGAATTGTCTTTTGAAAGATAAACAAAATTGATAAACAATTGCCTGGACTTACCAAGAAAAAAAAAAAAAAGAGGACATAAATAACTAAAATTATAAATGAAAAATATAACAACTGACACCACAGAAACACCAAGGATCTAAGAGAATATCATGAACAATCATACATCAACAAATTGGGCAATATAAATATAAATTCCTAGAATCATATAATCCACTAGGATTGAATTATGAAGAAATAAAAAACATGAGCAGAATAATGAATAAGGAGAGTGAATCAGTAGTCAAAAACCCCTTAAAAAGAAAAGCCCAGGACTGAAGAGCTTCACAGGTAAATTCTACCAGACATTTTTAAAAAAAGAATTGATACCAGTCCTTCTCAAACTCTTCCAAAAAACTGAATTTTACAAGGTCGCACTTATTTTTTAAGATCATCACTATGTTGACACCAAAGCCATACAAAATACATTACAAGAAAACTATCAGCCAATATCCCTGATGAATACACATGCTAATTCTAAACCAAATACTAGCAAATCAAATTTAATAGCATATTTACAGCATCATATACCAAATTCAAAAGCATATTATTGTAACTCAACTTTATACCACAATCAAGTGCAATTTATCCCTGACATGAAAGGATAGTTCAATATATGGAAATCAATAAATGTGATACATTACTTTAACAAAATGAAAGATAAAAATCATATGATCATCTCAATAAATAGAAAAAAAATTGACAAAATTCAACATCCATTAATGACAAAACTCTCAACAAAGTGGGATACCTCATCATAAGAAAGGCCATCTATAACGAATCCATAGATATCTATACTCAAGGGCAAAAGCTAAAGGAACAAGACAAGGGAACCCATTTTTACGACTCTTAATCAGCACAGTATTGTGCTCTGTGTTTCTTGACAGAGCAATCAGACAAGGAGAAGAAATAAAAGGCATCCAGATCATAAAGGAAGAAGTGAAAATGTCTCTATTGGTAGATTACATTATCTTATTTATAGAAAATAATAAAAAAAGACTCTACCCCCAACACCAAGAAAAAGTGTTGTAACAATCAAGTTCAATAAAGTTTAAGGATACAAAAACTAATATATATTTTAATATATACTCAAAACCAAAATAAGATATAATCTCATAACTATTAGAATGGCCTTAACAAAAAGACAAGAAATAACAAATGCTGATAAGGATATGGCAAAAAGTGAACCCTTGTATACTACTGATCTATTTCTACTATGGAAATATTCTGGGGGGGGGTCCCTAAAAAATTAAAAATAAAACTACCATATAATTCAAAAATCTCCCTTCTGGGCATTTATTGGACAAATGAAATCACCTTCTTGCAATGATATCTGCACCTCCACATTTATTACAGAATTATTCATAAAGACATGGAAACAACCTAAATGTCCATTGGTGGATCTATGGATAAAGAAAATTCAGTGTGTGTGTGTGGGTGTGTGGGTGTGTGGGTGTGGGTGTGTGGTGTAAATGGAATACACATGCTTGAATATTATTCATCCATAAAAAGAAGGAAATCATGCCATTTTCCACGATGTGGATTAACCTTGATGACATTATGCCAGGTACAATAAGGCCAGACTGAGGAAGAGAAATACTGTACAATCTCATTCATATGTAAAATCCAAAGAACTGAACCATAGTAACAGAGAGTAGATTCATCATTGTTTAGAGCTAGTGGGAGCTGGGGAAAGTGGGAGATATTGGTCAAAGATACAAACTTATATAAGAAATAAGATATGTAATGTACATCATGGTGATTATAGTTAATGATACTGAATTTTATACTTGAAAGTTGCTAAACATGTAAATCTTAAATGTTCTCACTATTAACAATGAAAGGTAATTTATGTGAGGTGAAGGATGTGTTAAATAATCATATATATTTATTATTCATTA
Source organism: Phacochoerus africanus (assembly GCF_016906955.1). Taxonomy (NCBI): domain Eukaryota; kingdom Metazoa; phylum Chordata; class Mammalia; order Artiodactyla; family Suidae; genus Phacochoerus; species Phacochoerus africanus. The sequence continues at coordinate 91,233,920 of NC_062553.1, forward strand.
AATATTTCACTATATATACATGTATGAAATCTTCACATTGTCCATCTTCTACTTACATAATATTATATGTTAATTATATAGAAATAAAGTCAGTAAAAATGTTTTTGTATCAAGCATACGATGGACAAGGCAGATAGCTTTCATGCAAAATGATAATACAATTTTCTGTCGATTTGCTTATTTCCCTTTCATTTGCTACTTATCATAGTTATTATTGTATTTCAGTACCTCTTTGTGATCACTTGGCCTCTGACAGTTGTTTTTACATAACTTTGCCATATTATTCTTCATCTCATCTGGCTTTTTCTGTCACCTAAGGAAAAGAAAGAAAAGCAGTACTTGTTCAGTTTTTCTCAGATTATAGTTTTTGCTCTAAACCTTATTGATGCCCAAATTCTTCATCTTCCATGTGATTCTGATGACACAAATTTAATAGTTATTTCTTTCACCACTCATGAAATGTATTTTCTTTGTAGTTTCCTTGTGATATGTAAATTATCCTATCATTATTCACCTCAACTTTCACTCTCATAAAAATTGGGTTTCACCTCCACCCACAGTCAAGAAAATACTTTCACTGAAATCATATTATAATTGTCAACAGAACACAGCTCACCAGAGGAAACAAATATCAGAGTTATCCTTGCTGTTGTATTCCCTTTGTTCTCTTCAGAGACTTTCTAGCCTTATTGGTAGATGCTATTTATATCCACTCAGAAAATCAGCCTGCGTTCCCATACCACTAATTGACTTGCTCTCACAGTAATGAGCAATACCTATAGTCCTAATTATTTTCTGTGCCTACCAGGATACTACATCTTATGTGAAAATGAGGCACAACTTGCCTACTGAATACACATCCATCCTGTGTATTTGGGCAATTTTAAAGCTTTTCATATATCTAAAAACAATTTAATATATTTTCCTGAAAAAGGTATGCCCAGATATTCAAAGTGAGACAACTGTAGTCAGCTCATCTACCCACGGGGTCTGCACCTGAGTTGGTGAAATCCCCAGTTGCAGAATCCTTCTGCAGAAGGTTGATATAGGAAGCTGACTCTACTACACCACTTATAAAAGGAACTTGAGTATCTGTTGATTTTAGTATGTGGGGATGGGTCCTGGAACCAATCTCGTATGGATACTTAAGGACAACTCTATCATCTATTCAAGAAAGTTCACAATTTCACTTTTCATAATGTATGCTGAATTTTCAATGATGTAGTAATGCAACTGGAAAAAACAGTCTAAATTTTGTCTCTGATCTTAGAAAAAATCATCAATAATGGTATTTGTTTTGGAGATCCCCCAAATTAATTTACATTGATTAACTGGGTTGTCATAAACTAGCATGTACCCTCTGATTTCTCTTAAAGGAAAAATGTATGCTATATAACATTCTTACTGAATTTTGTAAAATGTGACTTCTCTAAAATAGAAGACCAACAAATGATAAAAGATTCAGCTGGAAGTCTGAAGATATTTCCACGACTGAGATTTGTAGTCCAGGTCCTGGCTTCATAGCTCCTTAAGTGGCCAAATAAACTTTTCTTTTTTTAACTGCATGTAATGTAGCTGGCCAATGCAGCCTGTTCAAAGCAGCAGTAATAGTGGGACAACCACTGTCATATCAGATAATTTAACATACCATAGAATAAATAGGAAAGACAAATTCTTATCCAAGTGAAGACAACAACCTTTTGATCAACCAAATCTTGAAAAGTGTGTGGATCTGGGCTGAACAGATTAATACTCATTAGTTTGACTTCACCTGCCATTGGCCAAATGAGTGACCGGAAAAGAAAGAAAAAAAGCCCTCAGAGGATCTATTTGGCAACAAGATATCAAGTAATTCCCTTCTACTTGCATTCCTTCCAATGGAGATAAATACACACACACATCCCTACACATCTCTACTGGGGTATGTGGACATTGCTCACATTTTATATACTATATATAATACCATAATGAGATGGCCTCCGACCCATGAAAACATCATACTAGTCCCAGTGTGTCTCACCAGAAATGTTACTGCCCTAGGACCTGTGGTTTCTTGGAAGGCCATAGCTTTGTCTCTTGGGCATGCAGAGTTCACCATCTCATTTTGGCTTTCAGAGGTCCCTCTCCCATTCAGCCTTTGGGGCAGAGGTTCCCTCCCAACCAGGCCAGGCACCATGAGAGAGACACAGCGGTCCTGTGACTCCAAGTTGGGGCAAGGGTCGAGGAGGATTGCAGTTTTCTTGATAGGTAGCATGAGCTAGTCTCCCTAAGGCAAGACTGAGATGAGGTGCTTCAAGCACCTGAGTACCCAGGTGTTCTCATTCCAGGACCACCCTGTCTAGACTTCATAGAATTCTTGAGAAATGGGTTATCTGGCATCTTAAGGGAGAGCAGTGGCCACAACAGAACCTCATTGGATTTTGCTAATCTCTTGGCTGCCCCTGACAATCAAGACATTCCAGCCCATGGTCTTCTGCCCCATTAGCAGTTCGTGTAGTTACTACCCTTGCACACCTGAAGCCACATAGTGCACCCTGGGGCTGCAACTTTGCCTTGTTTGCCTTCCTGGGAAGCCCCATACTCCACCCAGCCAGATCAGGCCTTGCCCTGGCCCACATGTGTCTCCTGCTAAAAAAGTTGTCTGTCCTCCTCTATCCCTGTTAGATCACAACCTATAATTTCCTATCCTTAAAAAACATTTCATGATTCCTTCAATTTTTTTTAAATTACCTCAGCAACACAATAAACTTACCTCTCATTGACAACAGTTGTGTTTTTTTTTAATCTTTGGCTCTTGCATTTATCAGTGTTGATGACTAATTGAGATAATATCCCCGAAAATGTAGTGGATGAATATCCCTGTAAAGTGGTGTTAAACATACATGGGGGAAAATAGCCAAGTTTGCAGAAACCTAACAGCTCATACTCACTGCTCAGACCTAAGCCAGTTTACTGACAAGAATATACTCAAACGGACCTGGGTCTCTGAAATAGAGGCCTAAGATGTAAGCATAATTACATATATTACATTTTTCTAGGAAAATCTGTGGCTATTTTCCTGGATGTCTATTCAATAGGAAAGAAATAGCTGTTAGCCTGCACACAGACCTGCAAACTTTGTAAATGCCCAGTCTAGAAACCAAAGAAAGAGCCCAAAGACAGTGAAAGAGATACCAATGGTTCATTGGGTAAAGGATCTTACATGTCTAGAAGAAAAGGGTCCTGGAGAAACATCCCACTGTGTTTGGCAAATGACAAGAAGGACGTATCAATTATCTTGACTACTCGAGGGGAGAGGGAAGCTACAATTTATAGGGGGAATTGACGTCAGGCTAGCTCATCAGTTACCAGGGAAACCAGTGGCTGGGGCAAGGGGTAAGCATACAGGTAGTTACTGATTAAGCCCTATAATTAACACAATTGGATAGTCATGTGAGTGACTTAGAGCGTTGTCAGGGAGGGAATGAACAGAGAGCAAGAGAACAGCCATCTTGGATAGTCTGAAGATACACTGTCATTTTTATATAGGACACTCTCTGTTATGGGTAATGCAATGATTTTTTTCATCCCTTAAGAGAAAGACATTTGATGCAGAGGTTATTTTAAATCCTGCCGAGAGGGCTTTTGCCAGAAGTTCTTATCCACTGCCATGATTTCTCATTAAACATCATCTTTGGTGAAGGGATAGATTGTTTGATAAAAGAGCCTGGTCAAAGAGTCACACCCACAGAATATTTTTTACCATGTGCTATGTAATCCAAAAGCAGCAGGTTTGACAGAATTATATTATAACCCACAGGATGCTCAGTTATGCCGGCTGGCACAAAACTGATTACAAGATTGAATGCTTGCTTAAATTATTCAGTTTATAACATAACCAGTAGCTATCTCTTCCATAGTAAAAAATACAGATCCACAGACCAAGGGATGTGGGTGGAAATGACCTTTCTTAATCAAATAAAATAATTGATTTCACGTGTTTGAAGGTTCTACTGCATAGGGGAAAAAAATGCTTTTACCATGGAACAGGTAATGATCTCAATCACTGGAAAGTTGAGACAAACACTCTGGCCATTTCATGTTGCTTATGCCACCAAACCAATAAGTAAATAAGACGATTGTTATATTGGGTAGCAGCTGGGTGGTCATAATTCCTAAGCAGAAAATGAGCTACCCTGCTCTGTAATGGTACCAAGATGACCATGAATGGAACCCAGAGGATTCATTAGGGCACCTATCACAGTCTCTTGCCCAGAATCTTTTTCAATGGAATCGTACTGAGACTACATAAAAAAAATGCAAATAAGGACACAGATCTTAAAGCAAGTTGAAGTATTTAGCTAGATAAAGACCCAGGTCCATTTGTTAATGGCAGAGGGTAAAGGAAACAGAATGTGTGGTAGAAAAAGCAGCTATGAATATCAATTTAAGCTTTATAATCAGTTACAGAAGGTTTTTAAAAATGCTTTTTTCATTCATTTATTCCCTTTTTATTTATTACTTTATATGATTGAATGATATTTTTGGTTTCCTTTGAAAATGCAACTCAGCCACCAACACCCCACAGAATAAGGTAGCTCAGGAGAATTTGTGTATACTCTGTTTTAGGGATACAAATTTTCACCCAAATAATGTGACCAAAAACGAGACTGAAGAGAATTACTTGAGAGTCATCCTTTGCTCTCTGCACCCTGTTCTGTAACTGAGAAGCTGACTGTTATTAGCCACACCAATAGATGCCCTTACTTCTCAGCTTATGATTTAGTTTTAACAAAAAAGACATGCTGACTGGAGATCCACAGAACAAAAAGAATGTTAGAAATATTTGGTTCTTTAATTCCTATAAAGTCAGATCTCTTTGCTTTGATTGTGTCTATCAAAGGGAGAGAGTGCCTGCTTGGTGGCACTCTTCATCTCTCTGCCTCTTTTTCTCTCTTTCTCATCCTCGTCCTTTCCCACTTCCTCTTTCTGGTTTTTCTCCCCTAGTCCTTTAAGTATCAGAGCCAAAATTAACTACTTATTATTATACCCTGGTATTGCATTAGCTTTTGCTTCTTTAAAAAAAAAAAATTACCCATACCTTTGTAAATGCTTTATTTCCCCTTAAATTATTATACTTCTCTCTTTACCTTCAAACTATTTCAAAATTTCTGAGACTTTCCAGTATAGTTTATAATCCTTTGTTCTAGTTCTTCATTTGGTTTTGCATTTGACACTATCAGTTCTCTTTCAAGAATATTGAACACATACTCAAATTTGCATTTGTATAGTCGACAAATATTTACTAGGCATCTATTACAGGAAAGAAATTGCTTTAGGCACAGCAAATGCAAAAGTAATCAAAACAGGAGTTCCCATGGTAGCTCAGTGGTTAATGAACCTGAATAGCATCCATGAGGACGCAGCTTTGATCCTTGGCCTTGCTCAGTGGGTTAACGATCCAGTGTTGCCATGAGCTGTGGTGTAGGTCGCAGTCACTGCTCAGATCCCGCGTTGCTCTGTCTGTGGTGTAGGCCAGTGGTTGTAGGTCCAATTCAACCCCTAGCCTGGGAAACTCCATATGCCACGGGTGCAGCCCTAAAAAGACAAAAAAAAAATCAAAACATAAAGAATCTAATCCTAAGGAGCTTATATTCTAGGAGGGATAAACATACTGGAAATATATAATCAAATAAATATAAAACTTAATCTCACTCATTTTTATCTATTTTGGTTAAACTATATTTTAAAATGTTTTTATCATGCCATTGTACATTTTTCAAATCCCATAGAATGTACAACACAAAGAGTGAACTCTAATGTAAACTATGGACTTTAGTTAATGTATCAATATTGGGTCATCAACTTTAAAAAATGTACCACATGTATATAAGATGTTAATACTACAAAAATCAGTGGAGCGAGGAGAGGGAGCATATGGGAACGCTAGGCCTTCTCTTACTTTTTTAACACCCAACATTGCCCTGTTAATTTAAAACATGTATCGGTTCTATGATTTGTATCTCCTTTATCTTCTCTTAATTTAAGTTTTTATTGTTATAATAATTTAATATACTAGTTAAGAATTTTATCCAACAATGAATAACAAAATACAGTGTCTTCAGATAGAAATATATTCCTGGAATTCCCATTGTGGTTCAGTGTGTTGAGGACCTGACATAGCCTCCAAGAGGATGTGGGTTCAATCCCTGCCCTCACTCAGTGTGTGAAGGATCTGGTTTTGCCACAAGCTATGGCAGAGGTCACAGATGCAGCTCAGAACTGGTGGCTGTGACTTAGGACCCAGTTGGAGTTGTGGCTGTGACGTAGGACCCAGTTGGAGTTCTGATTTGACCTCTAGCCTGGGAACTTCCATATGCAGCAGGTTCAGCTGAAAAAAAAAAAATGAACCTGATGATTATTGGGGACCTACTCTTCCTTCACTATCCTAGCATGTGGTTTCTCTTATCAAGGCCAGCTATGTCCAATATGACTGTGAAGCTTAGTCGTGAACCCATGCTACTCTGTGAAATTAAGGAGAGGAGAAAAATAGCAACAGCAACAAAAGCCTTCATTTTACCTGCATCAACTCTCTTTGGGCAGCCTCCTCAGATGCTCTACAGAACACTTTTATTTATACATCATTTTCAAGACCTTAGCCATAGGGTCATGCGGCTTTAGGATGTCTAGGAAATTTATACAGTTTTTTAGTTGGATGTGTGTTAACTCAGAATAAAATTGTGGACCTCCTAAACTGAACACGTACCCATGATTTTTTATGTGTCTTAGACCTGAAGATATGACAATGAACCAAGTAGACAGGATGAATCTTCTTCAATTTTAGGTGAGCTCACCCTGTGGGGGAAAAATAAATTTAAACTTTATATGGAATAAAATTGTGTATGGAAGATTTTATATATGTGTGTTTGTATATTTGTTTCAGAATATTTGTCCACAGACATAAAAGTATACTTTTAAATATATATACATAAATGTATATGTACATGTATATAAACACATGTACATTTGTATAAATATAAATGTTTATTCATGTTCATCTATAATAAGAATTTTATATGATAAATAAATGTGTGTGGCAATTATAAAATGATTGTAGTAACTATTAAGAGCAATGGAGAAAGTAAGAGGAAATGATTAGAAAGTGACTGAAGGGCTGATTTTGTCCAGGCAAGCATGGAGGCCTTTCTGAGAAAATTACATTGAGTTCAGTTATAAATACCAAGAAGGTGGGAATCATGCACAGATTTTGGAGAGGATTCTAAGCTAAAAGTTTAGCGAGTGTAGAGGAACTGAATTTGTCCCACTGAAAAGAAATAAAGGCCAGACTGGCTGGAGTTTAGGGAACAGGGATGTGAGAGGAGTGAGATGACATCACAGCAAGGTGGGATAGCCAGACCATGAAAGGGCTTGTGGAAAATGATAAATATTGGGCATGATGCTGAAGGAAGGTTTCGAGCAGAGGCGTCATTATCTGAGTTATCCTTAAGAAAACCTGAAAGCTTGTACTAACTACTCTGGGTCTATGACAGAAGAACAAGCATGAACAGAGACCATAAGGAGGCAATTGCAGTAGTCCAACAAGGACACATCAGTAAAAAGAGTTAGGAAACATATTATCACCTCTAGGACTTTTTCCAGAAATAGGTAGTATACACTTTATTTTCCCCTTTTCCCCTACATCTTCAAAATGAATATTATTTTACTTAATATTAAAAAACAGTAAGATAAATATTTTCAAGTTTTTTTTTAAGAAATCAAACATACCATTGGGGACCCAGGTTCTTTCTAAAGTTTATATTATTGTAAAATATTTTTTAAAACACAATGCAAGGAATAATAGAGTGTGCACTCAGGTGTCCACTGCTCATCTTAATAACTAAAATTTTAAAAATATATTTGAAGACTTTTTAAACATATTTTAATGATATTCTTTAAAGATCAACTGAACAAAAACTATCACGAATTGTAGTCATGTATATATACAATACATATGCATATGTTAATCATGTATATGTAGTTAATAATATGTGCATTAATTACATATATTTCTAATAAAAATAATGTAGGTATATATATAGGTTATTTTATGCATACAAGAAGAAGCTTCCAGAAAATGGAACTGGTTACCACCAGTGAGCCAACCAAAGTTTATATTCCCCTTCTCTTGACAAGAAAGTCTCTGCTATTTCAAATAACTAGAATTTGCTATTGAATAGTGACTGAGACATTGTATATATTCTTCCTTTCACCAGTAATAATTTTGTGTAGTTCATACATGAAAACTCATGAGCTATAGCCTTTTTATCCCAACTAATGGCCAGTGATGTTCTAGCAATTTTTAAGAACCAGCTATCCTGATAGATGATAGGTAGATAGATAGATAGATAGGTCACGGACAGATAACAAATGTCTTGATATTAAAGATGCATAGCACATGATTCACAAATAATGATAAAATATTAATATATTTTATTGAACATATTAAATAGTAAATAGATTTTTACAAAATGTTGCTGTTGATTTCAGCCAAACTCTCATAGCCACAAAGTTTGCATCTAATAAACTGGTGTAGCATTGACATGAAAATTGATATTTTCCTTATGTTAACAAGAGAAAGTGAAATAATTAAGTATACATTAGAACTTCCTTAGTTTGTTAGCCGCATGTGGATTTCTTTGCTGAAAAAGACTATAGTTTGCAAATATTGGAAATATATCCCCTCAAAATTTGTTGTGCCATTCATAATGGAATGGTCACGGACATGAAAGAGCTTTAAAATGAATCTATACTAATGCATTATTCATATCAAATTCATGACATTTCCAGCTTCAGGTTTCCAAACTAATATCTTCAGCAACCAGGATGGGACATCCATGAAAAGCATGGAAATAATTCTCTCCAGTGATGGCTCAGATGGGGCCACAGAGAAAAATGTACAAGAAGCTTCCAGAAAATGGAACTGGTTACCACCAGTGAGCCAACCAAAGTTTATATTCCCCTTCTCTTGACAAGAAAGTCTCTGCTATTTCAAATAACTAGAATTTGCTATTGAATAGTGACTGAGACATTTTATTATTTCCATTTCTAAATGGATGTTTTATGTGGCTACAGAATTGTGTGTGTAGCATACTGCAAGGAGATAATCTGAAGTTCACACATGACCTAAGATCCTGAACTTTGAACTGTATGCAGCAAATAAAGAAGGTTCTGTATTTTTTCATACAGGAAGTGGGAAGTTTTATATTCTTTAAAAAGAAGAGATGAGTATGCAGAAATAATTGAGAATGGAATGGGTTGGACTATGGAAGTTTCTAGTTGCAACAAAAAACACACTTCATTTTTCTTTGGCAATTAAGCTCTCAAATGTTTTGTAAAGCATATGTTCCACACACACACACACACACACACACACACATTTCACACTCCCCAGACTCTCTCCCATTATGCTGCTTGGAACCAGTTTAAGAATGGAAGTATCATAGACCATATGGTGAAGGGCAACATCCTAGAGTTGGTTCAACTCTTAAGCACTTAGAGAGAACCTGCCTAATGGGAGGAAGCTGACTCCACAGTGTATATTCCAAAAGTCTTGCCACCTTATTTCAGAAGCAGTGACAGTGAATGCCTGAGGGCAACTGGTCATTAAATGCTGTCTTCAACTTGTCAACCAATCACAGATTTTGTGCTACACTGATATTACCTGGAGGAAACCAGCAAGCTTGTCAAAGGGAACATGGAGAGAAGAAAAACATATTAAAGTTTTTCTCCAATCTGCTACATATACCTCTAAAATCTCTTATCTGTGTTATAGCAACTCAATTCTTCCAAATATACTAACTCAAAACAGCCTTTAATATCCCCAGAGATTTCTCAAGTTTTTGGATTCTGCTGGAGTTCCTGGAATTCATGTTTATTTTCTACTTCTATATTACATTCAGTAATGATTTTGAGGGAAGGAGCTAGCAGCCTGCTAGAGATTGGCACTACCTTAACAGGAACCAGAATAGACAGGTGTACATATTTTCTCTTTCTTAAACAAACAAAAAGGAATTTGCTTAAGAATTCAAAGAAAGGAGATGAGTCTGCCATACTGACACTTCAACTTGAGATTACTTTGATCATAAGGTTTTGAGAGATGTTTCAAATATTGAAATGATCCAACTTGCAGAGGTGCCTGATTATCAGTTTGATCAAATAATCCAAATTTCTGTGAGTCTACTTAGGCCTGAGAATACTATAAATCTGTATGAAAAACAGGACTTTAGATAATATACTATTAAGTGAGTCATAAAAACCAATAAATATTAAGGCATTTAATAAAGACATTCATATAGTATCACCTGAATTCTGTTACGGTTAATTGAAAAACTATAAGTGCTATGGTTTTTCTGGTTAGTACTTGTGGCTTGTAAAAGACTAATCACTTCAGATATTAAGGTTTCCTAAAAGTTATCTGGACTTTTTGAAAACTGAAATATGTGATTTCATTTATTCATGTTTATTTAATATAACTAAAAGCTTAACTCAAATATTAAAATATAATTTAAAAATTAGTTCTTAGTTATATACAATTGTCAAAATTTTATATTGTACTAGTTTTCCATTTTATAAATCCAAAAAGTAGTTTATTGCTTCCAAGTTATTATGGTGCCATATATGCCCGGAAAGAAAGCCTCCCATCTAAGTTAAATATGATCTTTAATAAATGTCTCTAAGTGTTTCTGATGCCTTTGGATTTACCTCACTTGCTCATGGAGAATAAGTATTTCTTCTAATACATGCGAAAAGTAATGGAGTTTTTCTATCATAAGTCTATGAGAGAAATAAAAACTAAATCATCTTGTGAGTGGGTTTTAAATTTGGTAGTCAACAGGTTTTTTTTTAACATTATTGGGTCAGGATATTTTATTAGACGTTTCCGCCCTTATGTACATGCTTAAAACAATTCGTCACTACCCTTTCCATCTGAAGAAGTTTTACTGACTGTTATTTTAGTGTATATAGCAAGATCCAGTAGGGCCCGAACATTTTTTGTTCGTGAGTTAGTTAACAATACAGTTTTATTCATATTTCTTTTAGCTTCAAATGCATGCTCAATTTCACTGAAATGAATAATTAAGTAAGTAAACTATTTGGCTTCCTGAATTACAAAAGAAAAAATACTATAATGTCTGTTTGTATTTATAACCACTCCAGCAGTCAAGTATTGTACAAGTGTTAAAAAAAAAAGTCGTGAATAAATAAAAGTGCATGAATAAATGAGTGTGTTTCAACATGTTTAAAGAGTAGAGAGAATAACTTTTCTATTTCGGATACTGAAAATAATGATGAAGAAGTAGAATAAACAGTTCAATTTTTTAGTTGTAACTTTTAATTATTGTTGCTTTTGTTGTTTTTCTTCCTGTGCTCAGCATCAATAGTGAATGTTTAACAGTTGCCAGTCTTGCATCTGGCAGGCTCAATTTTTAAAGAAACTAAAGCTGTCAACTTAATTTTTCATAAAGTGTGGTTATTCTAATAAAGACATCTTAATAACCTTTTTACAGAGAAACTATTTAGTTTAATCCCACTGAATTCTGCTGCATTTCTATACAAGCATGGAACTCACTAGCTCACTCTTTCATCTGTTAAACAGGAGGGCTGACTGTGCAAAAAGCTGGGGAAACACCAAGGAGATGAAGGTGAATGAAAAAGGATTACTGTTCTTGAGGTTTATCAAGGAGGGCCTTTATTGCAGTTGAAAGGACTTTTGAAACATCATACCCAAATCTTTACTTCTCTTTAAGATTTTCGGTGCATTTTTTCCATTAATAATGTTCTTATTAATCTCATGTTCCATTTTATTAATCTCATGTTCCAATTACTTGTTTCCAAATCTATACAAAGTTGTATTCAATTGTATGGATTATAAATAAGTTATATTTCTTTCAATATTATAACAGTGTTACTCTCTTTTTCCACCTGCCTCTCTTCATGGCCTATGAGTTTTCTGTTTTTATTGTTGCTGATGTTTCAAAGATATATATATATGTGTGTGTGTGTGTGTAAATATATATATTTACATTCAAGCTAAGTGAAAGTGAAAAATTACTGGCTAGGAAATTTTCCAAAACTTGTAAGTTTTTGCCTACTGCTAGGCTTATGGTTAAATTTAGATTCATAAGATTTATTCTTAGGACACATGACCAAAGAGGGGGGCAATGGTCCACCTTTAAGTAAAGGCAGAAATCTGAAATCCTGGAGGCAATTATTGTTATTTTGAACACTATTAATTTCTTATGCCTTCAAGATACATGCATCAGGCTTTCCCAAATGTATTCAATTATTTGTGTTACTTTCAGTGTTTAGAAAAAAATAAACTTTACTGAATGCCTCTAATACTGCTTAGTTTATTTATGCAAAATTGAACTTAATTGACTCTTTACAAGAGATTTTTGGTAAGATTCCCCATTTTAACAAATTAAGTAACTGACACACAGAGAAATAAATTAGACAGCTTCTCCAGCTAGAAAAAAAGCTGAACAGAGGATCAAAACCCTTGTGGTGGTAGAGTGAGTCAATGAGAACTACAACTGCCTACGTGCCTTCTAGGCATCAGGAAATGTGATAGCAGGTTTGACATACAGTGCAGTCAACTGGTAATTCTAGTGAGACTGAATTAAAACTCTGGTAAATGTGTTAAATTTATTCACAAATAGAAAAATCCGTCTCAAGAAAATAAAACAGTGCAGCATAGTGTAACTGATAAAAAAATATATAAATGTTCCAGGTCAGGTGCCGGAGTTCCAATCCTGTCTCTGCTTCTCATTTACTGTGTGATTTCCATTTAATTTACCTCTCCCAAATTTAGCCTTTTTATCTTATACTTATTAAATGTTGTACCTATATAAGTTGGTTTATAGAACTAAATGAAAAAGCATATAGCATGGAGTTTATGGCATGTACATGTTCAATAAATATTAATTGCTGCTTTCCTTTATGTTAACTATATTACAATAAATTAAATGTCTTTTTTAAATAAATTTTGTAAAATTAAGTCATAGAACGAAATGTTAAAAAATACAGTTCTATCAATGTGTAAAAATGACTTGATATACAGGCTCCTAAAATTTTCCTTCAATAGATAAATGATTTATAGAAGTCAGTTCAAAAGAATTTAATGGATCCCTACATTGTGCCAGGCAGTAAAGTCAAGTAAGAGTATGAGATGGAAAATGTATCATCCTGAATCTCTAAGCAATAATGGATATGTGTGGGAATCAGAAACATCTGAAAATTATTACATCCTATCCTAATAAAAAGACAGGTGCAGCATGAAATAAAAGCAGAAAAGGAAGGAGCTATGAAGGGTGTGTGTGTGTGTGTGTGTGTGTGTGTGTGTGTGAGAAAGAGAGACAGTTAAGTGAGGGATTCAGAGGACATGTAATGCCAAAGAAATAGCCCAAAGAAATATAAGGGGATGAGTAAGGAGAGATTGTGTTTAGATAATCCATAAGCATAAAAAGAGGCTTAGTTAACTAACAAGTCCAAGGACCTTTGTTCAGACCACTCATCTCTGAGCTCATCTTTTCCCTGCATGGCCTCATTTTCATGCAGGATTTATAAGATGTGCGAAAATGGTACTAGAAAATCTAGGCTTATATAACTCAAGTTCAAGAAAGAAGAATTATTTATTTCCTAATCATTGGTCACATTACTGAACCAATCAATATGACATGCCAAATGAAACTTGGAGATTTTCCAAACTTAAATGAGAACCTTACAGCTAGTTCTGCAGTATGGCCCAATCAAATTACTTGCATTTAGGGAGAGGAGATGAGTGGTACTCCAAACACAATTGATGATATTGCAAAAAATTTAAATATATGCTTGATTGTTTAAAAACCAATGAACCAAAAAATTAAAACAAAATTAAGTCAGGGAGAGTCATTGCTCTTGCATATGCCTAATAGATGAACTTAAAATGGACTGGACCAGAGAGTATTACAAATCTTGAAATAATAGATGCCAGTGATCTGTGAATTCAGACACAATAATGAAGAAGAGAGAAGCTTAAAATTACAGTGAATGGATAAAGATATTCGATGAATAAGAAGATGCAGTCAAAGACCTGGAGTTCAAAAGAGAAATAGTGAAAATACTGAAGGAATTAAGAGAAGATATGAACAGTAATGCAGACACCCTCAGAAAGGAACTAGAAAATATAAAGAGGAGCCAAGAAAAACTAGAACATTCATTTGCAGAGATACAAACTGAACTAAGGGCAGTAAAAACCAGAATGAATAATGCAGAAGAACGAATCGGTGATGTGGAAGATAGAATAATGGAAATCACCCAATCAGGTCAGCAGACAGAAAACCAAACCAGAAAACAGGAAAGCAATATAAGAGACCTACTGGATAATATGAAGCGGGCCAATCTACGCATAATAGGAATTCCAGAAGGAGTAGAAAAAGATAAGGGGACGGAAAATATAGCTGAAGAAATTATCACTGGAAACTTCCCAAATCTAAAGGATACTGAGTTCAAGATACAGGAATCACAGAGGGCCCCAAACAAGTTGAACCCAAATAGACCCACACCAAGACACATTATAGTAAAAATGGCAAAAGTTAGTGATAAAGAGAGGATCCTAAAGGCAGCAAGAGAAAAGCAGAATGTTACCTATAAGGGAACTGCCATAAGGTTATCAGCTGATTTCTCGACAGAAACTCTACAGGCCAGGAGGGAATGGCAAGAGATATTTAAAGGGCTAAAAGGAAAAAATATGCAACCTAGAATACTCTATTCAGCAAGAATATCATTGAAAATAGAAGGGGAAATAAAAATTCTTTCCAACAAACAAAGGCTAAAAGAATACAGCAATACAAAACCCAGGCTAAAAGAAATACTGAAAGGGCTTCTCTAAACCAAAAAGAAAGAGAGGAAAAAGAAAAAAAAAAAGAAGAGGAAGACCTGGGATTGAGGAAACCACAGTCAGAGAGCAGTCACTCACATAAGCCAGCATACAGATTTAATCATGAACATGTTTCAAACAAAATAAAATTAAAAAGAAAAAAAAAGAGTCATCAAAATCATAAAATGCGGGCAAGGGATGTTAGGAAATAAATAGACCCTTTTTTGTTGTTTGTTTGTTTGTTTCTCTTCTTAATTTTAATATAGTAATAAAGTGTTTGAACCTACAGGACCATCAGGCTAAAACACACAATTACAGGAAGGGGTTAGCATACTTAAAAAACAGGGCAACCACAAGCCAAAAGCAAACACTGCATTTGCAAAAAATGGAAAAAAAAAAAACAATTCAAACAGATAATAACCGGAGACCATCCAACCAAAAGAAGAAAGGAAGAATGGAGAACCATAGAATCAACTGGAACACGAGGTTCAAAATGGCAATAAATAATCATCTATCAATTACCACCTTAAACGTCAATGGACTGAATGCTCCAATCAAAAGACACAGAGTGGCTGAGTGGATAAGAAGGCAAAAGCCTTCAATATGCTGCCTACAAGAAACTCACCTCAAGACAAAGGATACATATAGATTGAAAGTGAAGGGGTGGGATAAAATATTTCATGCCAATAGACATGACAGGAAAGCAGGAGTTGCAGTACTCATATCAGACAAAATAGACTTTAACACAAAAGACATAAAGAAAGACAAAGAAGGACACTATTTAATGATTAAGGGATCCATCCAAGGAGAGGATGTTACTATCGTCAACATATACGCCCCAAATACAGGAGCACCTAGATACATACAACAAATATTAACAGACATAAAGGGAGAAATCAATGGGAATACAATCATAGTAGGAGACTTTAATACCCCACTCACACCAATGGACAGATCCTCTAGACAGAAAACCAATAAAGCAACAGAGATCCTAAAGGAAACAATAGAAAAGTTAGGCTTAATTGACATCTTCAGGAGACTACATCCAAAAAAAATCAGAATACACATTCTTCTCAAATGCACATGGAACATTCTCAAGAATCGACCACATATTGGGACACAAAGCTAACCTCACCAAATTTAGGAGCATAGAAATTACCTCAAATATCTTCTCTGACCACAACGCCATGAAATTAGAAATCAACCACGGGAAAAGAAATGTGAAAAAACCTACTACCTGAAGACTAAACAACATGCTACTAAAAAACCAGTGGGTCAATGAGGAAATCAAGAAGGACATTTAAAAATACCTTGAAACAAATGATAATGAAGACACAACCTCTCAAAATCTATGGGACACTGCAAAAGCAGTGCTCAGAGGGAAATTTATAGCAATACAGGCCTTTCTCAAAAAAGAAGAAAGATCCCAAATGGACAACTTAACCCTCCACCTAAATGAATTAGAAAAAGAAGAACAAAAAAGTCCTAAAGTCAGCAGAAGGAAGGAAATTATAAAGATCAAGGAAGAAATCAATAAAATAGAGACTCAAAAAACAATAGAGAAAATTAATAAAACCAAGAGCTGGTTCTTTGAAAAGGTGAGCAAAATTGACAAACCCCTGGCCAGACTCACTAAAAAGAGGAGAGAAAGAACCCAAATAACCAAAATTAGAAATGAAATGGGAGAAATCACAACGGATACTGCAGAAATACAAAAAACCCTAAGAGAATACTATGAACAACTATATGCCAACCAATTTGACAATCTGGAAGAAATGGACAATTTTCTAGAATCTTACAGCCTGCCAAAACTGAATCAAGAAGAAACAGACCATCTGAACGGACCAATCACTAGAAATGAAATTGAAGAAGTCATAAAAACACTCCCTACAAATAAAAGTCCAGGACCAGATGGCTTCACAGGTGAATTTTATCAAACATATAAAGAGGAATTGGTGCCCATCGTCCTTAAACTCTTTCAAAAGGTTGAAGAAGAAGGAATACTCCCAAAGACATTCTATGATGCCACCATCACCCTAATTCCAAAACCAGATAAAGATACCACCAAAAAGAAAACTATTGGCCAATGTCTTTGATGAATGTAGATGCAAAAATTCTCAACAAAATCTTAGCCAACCGAATCCAACAACATATCAAAAAAATTATACACCATGACCAGGTTCACAAGGATGATTCAACATATGCAAATGAATCAACGTCATATACCACATTAACAAAAGGAAAGTCAAAAATCATATGATCATCTCAATAGATGCAGAAAAAGCATTTGACAAAGTCCAACATCCATTCATGATCAAGACCCTCGCCAAAGTGGGTATAGAGGGAACATTTGTGAACAAAATCAAAGCCATTTATGACAAACCCACAGCAAATATAATCCTCAATGGGGAAGAACTGAAAGCCTTCTCACTCAAATCTGGAACAAGACATGGATGCCTACTCTCACCACTGCTATTCAACATAGTTTTGAAAGGCTTAGCCACAGCAATTGGACAAACAAATAAATAAACGACATCCATATAGGAATTGAAGAGATGAAATTGTCACTGTATGCAGAAGACATGATACTATACATAGAAAACCCTAAGGACTCAACCCAAAAACTGCTTGAATTGATTAATAAATTCAGCAAAGTAGCAGAATATAAGATTAACATTCAGAAGTCAGTTGCATTTCTGTATACCAGCAATGAAATATTAGAAAAGGAAAACAAAAATACAATACCTTTTAAAATTGCACCTCAAAAGGTCAAATACTTCAGAGTACACCTGACCAAGGAGGTAAAGCACTTATATCCCGAGAACTATAAAAATTTAATCAAAGAAATCAAAGAGGATGTAAAGAAATGGAAAGATATTCCATGTTCATGAATTGGAAAAATCAATATTGTAAAAATGGCCATACCACCCAAAGCAATCTACAGATTCAATTCAATCCCTATCAAATCACCCATGATGTTTTTTGTAGAACTAGAACAACAATCCAAACATTTATATGGAACCACAAAAGACCCAGAATTGCCAGAGCAATCCTGAGAAACAAAAACTAAGCAGGGGGCATAACTCTCTCAGATTTCAAAAAAAAAAATTACAAAGCAAAAGCCATCAAAACAGTGTGGTACTGGCATCAAAACAGACAGACAGACCAATGGAACAGAATAGAGAGCCCAGAAATAAACCCTGACACCTATGGTCAATTAATCTTTGACAAGGGAGGCAAGAACATAAAATGGGAAAAAGAAAGCCTATTCAGCAAGCATTGCTGGGAAACCTGGACAGCTGCATGCAAAGCAATGAAACCAGAACACACCCTCACACCATGCACAAAAATAAACTCAAAATGGCTGAAAGACTTAAATATAAGACAGGACACCACCAAAGTCCTAGAAGAGAACATAGGTAAAACACTCTCTGACATCAACATCATGAATATTTTCTCAGGTAAGTCTCCCAAAGCAATAGAAATTAGAGCAAAAATAAACCCATGTGACCTCATCAAACTGAAAAGCTTTGCACAGCAAAGGAAACCAACAACAAAACAAAAAGACAACTTAACAGAATGGGAGAAAATAGTTTCAAACGATGCAACTGACAAGGGCTTAATCTCTGGAATATATAAGCAACTTATACAACTCAACAGCAAAAAAGCCAACAACCCAATGGAAAAATGGGCAAAAAAGACCTGAATAGACTGTTCTCCAAGGAAGAGATACAGATGGCCAGCAAACACATGAAAAAATGCTCAACATCGCTGATTCTAAGAGAAATGCAAATCAAAACTACCATGAGATACCACCTCACACCAGTCAGAATGGCCATCATTAGTAAGTCCACAAATAACAAGTGCTGGATGGGGTTGTGGAGAAAAGGGAACCCTCCTGCACTGTTGGTGGGAATGTAAACTTGTATAGCCACTATGGAGAACAGTTTGGAGATACCTTAGAAATCTATACATAGAACTTCCCTATGACCCCGCAATCCCACTCTTGGGCATATATCTGGACAAAACTCTACATAAAAGAGACACATGCACCCGCATGTTCATTGCAGCACTATTCACAATAGCCAGGACATGGAAACAACCCAAATAAATGTCCATCGACAGATGATTGGATTCAGAAGAAGTGGTATACATACACAATGGAATACTAATCAGCCGTGAAAAAAGAATGACATAATGCCATTTACAGCAACATGGATGGAACTAGAGACTCTCATACTGAGTGAAATGAGTCAGAAAGACAAAGACAAATACCATATGATATCACTTATAAGTGGAATCTAATATCCAGCACAAATGAACATCTCCTCAGAAAAGAAAATCATGGACTTGGAGAATAGACTTGTGGCTGCCTGATGGGAGGGGGAGGGAGTGGGAGGGATCAGGAGCTTGGGGTTATCAGTTACAACTTAGAATAGATTTACAAGGAGATCCTGCTGAGTAGCATTGAGAACTATGTTTAGATACTCATATTGCAACAGAAGAAAGGGTGGGGGGAAAATATAGATACATGTAAGAATAACTTGATCCCCATGCTGTGCAGCAGGAAAAAATTTTAAAAAATTAAAAAAAAAATAAAATAAAATAAAAAAAGAACATGCAGTCAGGAATAATTCATAGGAATTCCTATTGTGGCTCAGCAGGTTAAGAAGCAGACTAATATCCATGAGGATGTGTGTTTGATCCCTGGCCTTGCTCAGTGGGTTATGGATCCAGCATTGCCTTAAGCTGCACCTTTAAGCTGCATATGTGGCTTGCATCTGGTGTGACTGTGGCAGCTGCAACTCTGATTCAGCCCGTAGCCTGGAAAATTTCATATGCATGGCTGTGGCCCTAAAATGACCAAAAAAAAAAATGTTCCTAGATTTCTAGATGGGCCTGATCTGGACTAAGGAACAAAGAAATGGAGTAGTTGTAGGAAATGAGAGCTT
Organism: Phacochoerus africanus; assembly: GCF_016906955.1. Taxonomy (NCBI): domain Eukaryota; kingdom Metazoa; phylum Chordata; class Mammalia; order Artiodactyla; family Suidae; genus Phacochoerus; species Phacochoerus africanus. The sequence goes on from NC_062553.1 coordinate 91,253,768, forward strand.
GATATCTCAGAAATTATGCTAAATGCTTTGTTACATAAATTATTTGTATAATATGATGAAAACAGTAGTGAAATAGAGTATTTGGCCTATTTGACAGAAAAGTATACTATGCTTTATAAATTTAAAGAATTTTTATAAGGTCCCTCAGTAAGATTGGAGCTAAAACTCACTTATAGCCCTCTTTCTCTGATAATATAAGAAATATACCTATACTTCCAATGAATATATTTAATATACACAATGAGTAACAGAGGTATATTTAAATTACCCTGCACAGCACAGAATATTTTGGAAAATTATGTTGAGAGAAGAAAAATAAAATATTGAAACAGCATTTAATGCATAGTAACTTTATTAACAAAACCATTTCTTCAATTCAAAAATGCCATGTTTTTCAATATTGGAAACTTAAAAAAATCTTTGTCTATATATCAACATATATATTTATCAAATTTGCTAGTTTTTGCTTCTTCCACATGTGTGTGTGGATAACTGATGTGTAAAACACTGGTGCATATTTTAATTAAATCAGTCAACTGAAAATATGTATTTTGGTCATTCTCAACACCCTGCATTGTTTACAAGGATGTGAAATCATAGCTATCATTCCATAATCTTTTCTGAAAAAAAATTTGTGACTAATTCACGGGCAATTCTTACATGGTTCTTCTGACTCTTAAAAATGGAACACCTTGATATTAGTTTTATACTCCTTCTCTTCTCTTCATATTTTAGCTGAAATTGCTTTTAATCAGATGGTCAAACTCCTGCCAGATTCATTCTTTCTGGGCCATGTGAGAAGTGTCCAATCCCTGCCAAGCCTCCCAAACCAAATCATTTCTTCACCATGATCCACCTAGTCAACACTTCATCTTCTTCAATGGGAAAATGAGATAAAAACACCATCTGTGTCCCCCTGTAAATTAATTCAATTTACTAGATAAGACTGCAGGTTTATTTTAGCAAGATCACTTATTCCTGGACCAGTCAGAAGTGGGTAGGGGTTGACAGGTTTGATAAATTTTGGCACGCTGTCTGTCATTTCTTGGTAAAACATTTCTGAAAATTGAGACATTTCCAGATTAGCATCATACAGTTGTTGTCTCCTAAAATTCTGACCTTATATATTGGAAACTGTCACTAAATTTCCCAAAGAGTTAGGAGATTATGCTATGATTTACACTACATTAGTGATTTCATTGTTATTGTTGTTTCTTCTGTTGTTGCTGTTTTTATTCTTTGCCTCTGAATGTCCTAAGAACCACAAAGATAAGGAAGCTTCTTAACTATTCGATAGGCTATTAACTTCTGCTCTTTTAAGCCAGTAATATCAATTCCTTGTCAAAAATAAGGAAGGTTTTTCAATACTGTTTTTAAATCACTATTATTCCTTAAAAATCACTTAGAAATTATTATCCCATGCAGCTTTAATGTAACACTCTAAAAATGTTATCTCCTTACTGTGACATGGATGTTGAATTGGAATCCTGCATTAGTTTCTTGTCCTTTTATCCAGAGATCCTGGTCAAAAGAACCTCAGTAAAGTTTCTGAATCCCAGTTTTCTTATATCTAAAATAGGTGTATTTTGTATATGCCAATGACTCTTTAGAAAATTAAAATAAAATATGTAAATAAATTATGTGAGGAAATCCATAGTATGGATTTATTTTTATTTAAAACTAGTAGGAAGAGGAATTAGAGTGCTACATTTCTGTATAATGTGTTATATTTTTGACAATTTTTGTCTGAAGAGGGGACTACTTGTAAAACAATGTATTAGCCACTTTTAATATTTAAAAACAGATGATGATATTATTGAGTAATATCTAAGGATATAAAAAAGATTTATTCATGACAAGGTGGTTTGTGAATGTCCTGGATATTTCCATTGAAAAAAATATGAGTCACTGAAATTATTGAACAATAAATAATGGCAGCAAGATGATATTTACACAAAGAAAAAAATGTTTACACTCTCCTTTTTAAAATAAGGTATTTGGAAATCTTCCCATAGGAATAATTACATATGGTCAGACCATACTTTTTTCATACATTGATAAGCACAATGATAAATTCATTCAATTAATGACAAGATAGGCAGAAATGAGTATTTTTCCATTAAAAAGATTGAACTATAAGTTAACAAAAGGAAGATGGTTGTCTAGCTCTCCCGCTGATTGCAGATACACCTGAAAAGGTTCAGTTGATCATTAGGAGGAAAGACATCCATAGATTAAAATCATAGAAGACTGTTTTACATATTCAACAGCAGTTACCGATCTCCATGAGGTATAGATCGACGACTTGTTGGCTCTTTTTTTTTTTCTTTTCTTTCTTAAAACATATTTTATTAAAGCATAGTTGATTTACAATGTTCTGTCAATTTCTGACTCTTAATCCTTGGAGACATCATTTTGTTTAGAAAGGGATAACCTCTCTGCAACATTTCTCCAACATATTTCATACTGAGAGAGGTAAGTATGAGAAAGGTATTATGGCATAAGGGTCACGTTCCTTTGTCCTGGCCTCCTGCCCATATTAAATTTGTTCTAGATTTTAAATTTGCAACTGAATATTTTTATTAGTGGTTATATTAAGTAAGCCAGCATGAATTTAGTAGACTTGTAATCCTTGCAAGGTTATGAGTAGTAATATCAGAGAGGTATTTGTAGTGAACTGATTTCTCATTCTGATATGAATTTACTTTGAAAAAATAATCAGTGATAATCCTTTGCTTTTTGGCTATAATGTAACTAATAGTATTCCATTCATTGTACTCACTGATAAAATAAACATGGACTGCTAAGGAGAACTGGCAGAGTTAATGCTGTTGCCCCTGCTAGCTCTTTGATATAGCAGCCAATTTTTCTGTGGCCTGCATTATGGTTTGTGGGATATGCAAAGCCTCTGAGTAATCTAGTGGAAGAACCAATGAGAACATTTGGAATAATAGTTTAGGGTGAATGTGAAATATATGCAGGAAACAGAGGTGAAGAAAGGTAAGAAAGTCTAAATTCATGTGCCATGTTTTATGTTTGTAATAAATTTTTCTATGGATAAATCAAGATTTTTATTTATTTCTTTGATTGACAGCACTATTTTGTTTTGAAATAAACCATTTGAGTGGCACTAAATTAGAATAAAAGGAAGTGCATATTTAATTATTAAACTTTTGTTTTTAAGAAAATTGATTTTGAGGGGGACCAACTAACATGGATGTTGAACAGGATTCCTGCATTAGTTTCTAGTCCTTTTACCCAGAGATCCAGGATGTGGTGCCCAGGCAGAGTACCAGGACATGAGATGTACCTACTCCCACAAAAACATTGAAAATACCCCTACATGTGGAATTATTCACTCAGAAAATTAGCTAAAAACTGACAAAAGACCTCAGGATTATGAAAGAGCAAGAAAAACTTCACAAAACCAGATAGGACAAAAGAAAGAAGAAAGAAGAAAAAGAAGTGAAAGGAAATGAGATGGGACCTGCTCTCCCAGGAGGGAGCTGAAAAGAGGACTAGTTCTGGTACCCTGGGAAGTTCCCCCACCAGTGAGGAGATCAGCCAAAAGTTGAGGAGGAACTCTAGACAAATAGAGTGAAGCAGTTAAAATGGAAACTATCCTCTACAGTCAGTGCTACGGGCAACCGTAGGCAAGTGTCAGCAAGTGTTGGGAACTAAAACTCTGGCCTTAGAGATAAGACCCCAAAAGGGACTGGTACTAGCTATGTGAGAAAAAAGCAGGGTTGGCCATGCAGAAACAGTCTGGAAAGACCAGAGTATAGGGAAATCACAATTGAGAGCATCTAAGTGGAGGCTACCCAGTCAGCCTTAGAAGCTATACACCATTGTTTGGGGGTCTAGAAGGAAGGGGTGGGATCCACTACTACAGCCTTGTTCCCTGTGTATGCTGTCTCAAGCTTCAGGACATTGTCTGCTTCAGCTCAGGGAACCACTTGGCAGGTGTGGCTGCCTAGCAACAGATGGGCAGCAGCCCCACCCTTAGGGCTACAGACTTCTTGGAACAGATAGAATAACCACCTTGGGGGGGATAATATATGTTCCCAGCTCCTGCTGGTGGCCCCCATGCTAGTGGTGTCCAAACTGTTCCAGAAGACCTGTCTGTGGTGGCACCTATTCCCTGAGAAAGTAGTAATATTTTCAACCAGGGAAAACACAGGTGCTGAGGCTCTGCCCAGGGGCTTTGCAGGGCTCTCACTAGCCATGCCTGATCTGGGCCAAAAAGAACCAAGAGAGGGATGCCAGTACCTGCTTCCTGCTGGAGCTGTGGGCTGCCCAACTGAGAAAAGCACAAGCTACAGGGCCCCTGCCAATGGCCCTGCAATGGCCCACATCACTGGCATTCGTTCCATACCAAGAGAGCCATGGGCGGCCCATTAACCCACATTCTGATCCACAGAGGCTGCAGAGAGCACTCCTACCAGCAGCCAGGCAGGGGGAGGGACTGCTGGAAATACACATCCTACAGCTACAGAGAGAGCCTTTGGCAGGTAGAGAAAATCCCCCACACCTGGGGCTTTATAGAGAAATCACTAGAGTGGCCAAGAAAGAGGAGTGATGGCAGAATGGTAGCACCTGCTCTTACACAACAGAGAGCAGTAGAGCATTGCCAGAAAAGGGAGTGGTGGCAGGATAAACTGCTGACATTGCAAGCTATAGGTAATAGTCCTGGAAGTTACTTGGTAGTAGGAAGTTTTGCAAGAGATACTGCTACCCCTGCATGCTACAAAAGCAATCCTGTGAATGGTGAATCACTGCCACATAACTCACAGGCCTCATTCCAGGTAGCCAATCAGCTCCAGGAGAAGAAATGTGATACAGCTGCTCATAACATATGCTCTGGGTATACCTGAACTGCTACCATCCCTGAGAACTCCAAGATGGGGCACCTGCTCTGGCATCTACACACCAACTGTCAAAGGGATGATAAACAGAAAGGTAGACACTGTGACATGACAAAAAAGCAGCTTTTCAGACAAAGGAACAAAATAAAAAAATACAAAAACCACCAAATGATGAGATAGGCAATCTACCTGGAAAGGAATTCAGAGTATGACAGTAAAGATGACCCAAGATCTTGGGAAAAGAAGGGAGATGAGGATCAATAACTTAAAAGAAATATTTAACAAAGAGCTAGAGGATTTGAAGAGCAAAATGAATAGACCAAGAGCCAAAATGAAAAATACTCTAGAAGAAAACAATAGCAAGTTAATGGAGGCAGAAGAATGAATAAGTGAGGTGGGAGACAAGAGTGGTGGAAATTAATGCTACAAGAATAAAGAAAAAATAATATAAGAAATTGAGGAGAGCCTAAGAGGTCTCTGGGACAATAAAAACATAACAACATTTGCATTATAGGGGTTCAAGAAGGAGAACAGAGAGAGAAAGGGCCAGAGAAAATATTCGAAGAGATTACAGCTGAAAATTTCCCAAATATGGGAAAGGAAACACTCACTCAAGTGGAGGAAGCACAGAGAATTCCATATGAAGTAAACTCAAGAAGAAACACAGCAAAACACAAACTAATCAAACTGACAAAAATTAAGTACAAAGAAAAAGTATTAAAAGCCACAAGGGAAAGCAACAAATCACACATAAGGGAACCTCCATAAGGATATAATTACATTAAATGTAAATGGATTAAATGCTCCAACTAAAAGATAAGACTGGCTGAATGGATTCAAAAACAAGACGTCTACAAGAGACGCACTTCAGATCTAAGGACACATACAGACTTAAAGTAAAGGGATGGAAGAAAATATTACATACAAATGGAAATTATAGAAATGCAGGAGTAGCAATACTCATATCAGACAAAATATATTTTAAAAAAGAGTCTCAAGAGTCAAAGGATATTACATAATGATCAAAGGATCAATCCAAGAAGAAGAAATAATAATTGTAAATATATATACACCCAACATAGGAGCAAAGCAATATATAAGGCATTTACTAACAGCCATAAAAGGAGAAATTGACATTAATAAAATAATAGTGGGGGACTTTAACACTTCACTTACAGCAATGGACAGATCTATCCATCCAGAAAAAACAAGGAAACACAAGCATTAAATGATACATTAGACCAAATAGATTTAACTGATATCTATAGAACTTTTCACCCCAAAGCAGCAGAACATACTTTCTTCTCAAGTGCATATGGAATATTATCCAGGATAGATCACATCTGGGCAACAGATCAAGCCTTGGTAAATTAAAAAAAAAATGAAATTATTTCAAGCATTTTCTCTGACCACAATGCTATGAGACTAGAAATCAACTGCAAGAGAAAACAACCAACCAACCAAAAAAAAAAAAAATACAGCAAATAACACAAACTCATGGAAGCTAAACAATATGCGACTAAACAATCAATGGATCATTAAGAGGATATTAAAATTTACTTAAAGGCAAATGACAATGAAGATTCCACACTCCAGAAACCTATGGGATACAGCAAAAACAGTTCTTAGAGGGAAGTTTATAGCCATACAATCTAATTTAAGAAAGAAGAAAACCTCTGATAAACAACGTAAACTTACATCTTAAACATCTAGAGAAAAACAAAGCCCAAAATTAGTAGAAGAAAAGGAGGCATAAAGACTAGAGCAGAAATTAATAACATAGTGACAAAGGAAACAATTGAGAAGATCAATGAAACCAAAAGGTGGTTCTTTAAAAAGACCAGCAAAATTGATAAACCATTAGCCAGACTCATCAAGAAAAAAAGGGAGAGGGTTCAAAGCAGTAAAATTAGAAATGAAAACAGAGACATTACAACTGACACCACAGAAATACAAAGGATCATGAGACTAATCCAAGCAATGATATGCCAATAGAATAGACAATCTAGAAGAAATGGACAAATGCTTACAAAGGTACACCTACCAAGACTGAACAAGGAATAAATAGAAAATATGAATAGACCAATCACAAGTGCTGAAATTGTAAATGTGATTAAAATTTTTTTTGTCTTTTTTGCCATTTTTTGGGCTGCTCCCATGGCATATGGAGGTTCCCAGGCTAGGAGTTTATTGGAGCTGTAGCTGCCGGCCTACACCAGAGCCATAGCAACACGGGATCCGAGCCACATCTGCGACCTACACCACAGCTCACGGCAACCCCAAATCCTTAACCCACTGAATAAGGCCAGGGATCAAACCCGCAACCTCATCCTTCCTAGTTGGATTCGTTAACCACTGAGCCACCACGGGAACTCCAAGAAACGTGATTACAAAAATTTGAAAAGGGAGTTCCCACTGTGGCACAGTGGTTAACGAATCCGACTAGGAACCATGAGATTGCGAGTTTGATCCCTGGCCTTGCTCAGTGGGTTAAGGACCCAGCGTTGCTGTGAGCTGTGGTGTAGGTTGCAGACATGGCTCGTATCCTGCATTGCTATGGCTCTGGTATACGCAGGGGTCTACAGCTCTGATTAGACCCCTAGCCTGGGAACCTCCATATGCCACAGGAGCGGCCCAAGAAAAAGGCAGGGGAAAAAAAAAAAAAAAACTTTGAAAAAACAAAAGTCAAGGATCTGATGGCTTCTCAGCTAAATTATACCAAACATGTAGAGAAGAGTTAACACCTCCTCTTCTGAAAGTTGTTCAAAAAATTGCGGAGGAAGGAACACTTCCAAACACATTCTTTGAAGCCACAAACACCCTGACAATAAAACCAGATGAATCCACCAAAAAAATTAAAAAAAAAAAAAGAAAATTACAAGCCAGTATTACCGATGGGCATAGATGCAAAATCCTCAACAAAATATTGGCAAATGCATAAAACTATATATATTTATAAGATTATACACCATGATGAAGTATGATTTATCCCAGAGATGCAAAGATTCTTCAATATCCACAAATCTATTAATATGATAGACCACATCAACAGACTGAAAAATAAAAATCATATGATCATCTCAATATATGCAGAAAAAGCTTTAGACAAAATTCAACACCCATTCCTGATAAAATTTCTCCAGAGAGTGGGCATAGAGGGGAACTAACTCAGTGTAATAAAAGCAGTAATGACAAACACATAGCAAACATCATTCTCAATGGTGAAAAGCTGAAAGCATTTCCACTAAGATCAAGAATAAGACAAGATGTCCACTTTTGCCAATATTATTCAACATAGTTTTGGAAGTCCTAGCCATTGTAATCAGAAAAGGAAAAGAAATAAAAGCAATCCAAACTGTAAAAAAAAGTAAAACTATCACTGTTTGCAAATGACATGATACTACACCTAGAAAATCCTAAAGACACTACCAGAAATGTATTTGAGCTCATCAATGAATTTGATATAAAGTCCCAGGATACAAAATTAATACACAGAAATCAATTGCATTTTTACAGCCTAACAATGAAGGATCGGAAAGAGAAATCAGGGAAGCCATCCCATTTATCATCACATCAAAGAGAATAAAATACCTGGGAATAAATCTAACTAAAGAGACAAAAGACTTGTACTCTGAATACTATGAGATTTTGATGAAAAAATCAAAGAAGACACAAATAGATGGAAATATATACCATGTTATTGGATTGGAAGAATCAATATTGTCAAAATGACAATACTACCTAATAAAATCTATAGATTTAATTCAATCCCCATCAATTTATCAATGACATTCTTCACAGAAGTATAACAAAATATTTTAACATTTTTATGTAAACACAAAAGACCTCGGAGAGCAAAAGCAATATTGAAAAGAAAAAATGAAATTGGAAGAATCAGGCTTGCTCACTTCACATATATTACAAAGCTACAATCATCAAAACAGTATGGTATTGGCACTAAAACAGAAATATGGATCAATGGAACAGGATAGAGAGCCCAGAAACAAACCCAAGCACTTGTGGTCAACTAATCTATGACAAAGGAGGAAAGAACATACAGTGGAGAAAATATAGTCTTTTCAATAAATTATGCTGGGGAAATAGGTCAACCACATGTAAGAGAATGAAATTAGAACATTTTCTAACACCATACACAAAAATAAACAAAATGGATTAAAGACCTAAATGTACGGCCAGATACTATAAACTCCTAGAGGAAAACACAGGCAGGACACTCTTTGACATAAATCACAGCAACATCTTTTTTTGACCCACCTCTTAGAATAAAGACAATAAAGACACTAGTAAACCAAAGGACCTAATTAAACTCAAAAGCTACTGCACAGCAAAGGAAATCATTAAAAAAAAAAAGAAAAGAAAAGACAACATAAAGAATGGGAGAAAATTTTTGCAAATACTTGACCAACAAATTTGATCTCCAAAATATACAAACAACTCTTACAACTGAACAGCAACAAAAAAAACTAACTCAATTGAAAAATTGGCAAAATACCTAAATAGACATTTCTCCAAAGAAGACATACAGATGGCCAACAGGCACATGAAAAAAAGTTCAGCATCACTAATAATTAGGAAATGCAAATCAAAACAACAATTAGTTATCACCTCACAACAGTTAGAGTAGCCATCATTAACAAGTCAACAAACAACAAATGCTGGAGGTGGTGTGGAGAAAAGGGAACCATCCTTCACTACTCATGGGAATGTAAATTGGTACAATCAATATGGAAAACAGCATCAAAATACCTCAGAAAACTAAATATAGAAACACCAATTAACCCAGTAATCCCACTCCTGGGCATATGTCCAGACAAAACTTCCATTGAAAAATCTACATGCACCTGTATGTTCATTGCAGCACTATTGATGATAGCCGGGACATGGAAGCAACCTAAATGCCCATCAACAAATGAATGAATTAAGAAGCTTAAGCCACTAAGTTTGGTAATTTGTTATAGAAGCAATATATATAATGAAATATGACTCAGCCATAATAAAGGTCAAAATAATGCCATTTGCAGCAACATGGATGTAACTAGAGAGTCTAGTACTGAGTGAAGTAAGTCAGAAAGAGAGAGACAGACACCTTACAATATCACTGATATGGTGGAGTCTAGACTCTGGCACAAATGATCTATCTATAAAGCAGAACCAGATCATGGAAATGGAAGACAGGCTTTTGTTTGCCGAGGGGGGGTGAACAGGAGGACTGACAGGGAGTTTGGGTTTGGTGGATGCAGACTGTTACATTTTTAACAGATGGGTGATAGGGTACTGCTGTACAGCACAGGAAATTCTATTCAGTCTCTTGGGTAAAAATCTGACAGAAAAAAAAAAAAAAAACAGGTGTGTTTGGGTTGCTGGGTCACATTGCTATACAGCAAAAACTGAAAGAACATTATAAATCAATGACACTGTAATAAAATTTAAAAAAAGAAAATTGATTTTAACATATAATTAATACATAATTTTTATTAGCATTTGTAATCTACAACAGAGGCTCCAATGATATTGATTTTATAAATGTTTAAAGATGCATCAGTGTCTATTCAAAAGTTCCTACTCTTTTATCTTTTATTTTTATTTTTTATTTTTTGTCTTTTTCAGGCCGCACCTGCAGCACATGGAGGGTTCCTAGGCTAGGGGTCCAATCAGCTACAGCTACCGGCCTACACCAGAGCCACAGCGACGCCAGATCCCAGGTTCGTCTGCGACCTATACCATAGCTCACGGCAACGCCAGATCCCCAACCCACTGAGTGAACCCACAACCTCATGGTTCTCAGTTGGATTCATTTCCACTGCACCATCACGGGAACTCCAAAAAAGTTCCTACTATTTTAGTGATTGTCTAGAGATCAATGTGTAAAGTGTAAAACTGCTGAAGTGGCACTGAAATATGATTCTGTAAAACATACTTTTTTCCATTTAAATAAAATATAGTTTTAATATGTGTCTGTTTAGCCCTGCCACAGGAAGAGGAGTAGAAATGTTTTATTTGGGGACTGGAGACACAATGCTTATGCAGTTAGCAGAAAAATACTACCTCCAAATGGTCATGTGCTAATGCTGATTCTCAGAATTTTTGAATATTTTGAGTATGTTACTTTATTTGGCAAAAGGAATTTTGCAAATATGATTAAATATCTTAGATCCTTATTGATAACAAAAGGGAGGCAGAAAGATCAGAGTAGAGAGATTTTAAAACACTGTGCTTTTGGTTTCAAAGAGGAAGCAAGGGGCCACAAGCAAAAGAATGCAAACAGCCTGTAGTGAATGGAAGAGACAAAGACATGGATTCTCTGCTAGAGCCCCCAGAAAAAAATGCAATCCCCACAACATCTTGGTTTTTAGCCTAGTCAAGACAATCTTGTACTTCTAACCTCCAAAATCGTAAAATAAAAAGTTGAAATTTTCTTAAGCCACTGTTTGGTAATTTGTCACAGAAGCAATAGGCTACTAACAGTTTGTGAAAGATCAACAAGGAGAAAGTAGGTTTGGGTAGAGAAATACTTCAAACTACAATGTAGGTAACACCTCTGGAGAAAAGGTAGTATGTTAGATTACTCAAGCCACCATTATAAAATACCCAGGCTTGGTGACTTAAACATTAAAAGTTTTTTCGTTTTTCCTCACAATCCTGGAGGCTGTAAATCTAAGGTCAAGGTGCTCATCTGGCCCCTGCGGGCCCTCTACTCGACTTGCAGATGGCTACCGTCTTGCTTTCTCTTCATGTGGTCATCACTCTTACACATGTAACCCTTGTATCTCTCTCTCTACTTATAAGGACAATAGTCATAAGGATTAGGACCCCACTGTAATGGCTTCGTCTAACTTAACTCCTTAAAGGCTCTGTCTCCAAATACAGTCACCCTCTGATGTATGGAAATGTAGACTTTGACATAGAGATTTGAGGGACATGTTATTAATTCCATAACAGGAAAGAAAGAGAATTGGCAGAGGGTGACAGAGATTGCAATGTAAATCTGATGAAGTCCCAGTAAAACCAGTTGTCCAGAATAAAGATTGCCCAATAAATGAGTCTCAGGTTGTTCACAAGTTGTCAGGCCCTAGTATTGCCATTGTATTCAATAACTTGTGGCTTTCCAGACAGAGCAGGGCCTCAGCTCAAATGCTGTAGGAGGTCCCAGATGATACATCTGGAGACTTTTCTCTAACTACATTCCTCCCAGAAAGAGAGGCACTTTTTTTTTTTTTTTTTTTGAAGGCAAATCAAAATGGTACATCTTCATTATTACAGCAATTAATTTTGCTCTTTTTTTCTTCCAGACTTTTCTTGTGCACATTTGAAAAGTGAAACAATAGATCTTAACATCTTGGCATCATTAGCAGAGTAACTGAATGTTGCCAGTTTTATAACATATTATATGACAGATGCTTCAAATACAAAATCAGTTAACTTAATTTCAATAATGGTTTATATTGTTAAGGAATGCTCATAAGGCTTTTGATAGTTCATTCTTCAAAGGTGAAGCTTTTGTTATTATTGTAAATAGCATTGTAAGCACAGCTAAAATGTTTAACATTGAAGAATAAATTACTTGTCTTTGAGATGATAATTAGAAAACAAATATTAATAGAGCACAGAATCATGATTAAAAAAAAAATCAAACAACTGTTGGAGTTCCCTTCATGGCTCAGTGGTTAATGAACCTGACTAGTATCCATGAGGATACAGGTTCAACCCCTGGCATTGCTCAGTTGGTCAGGGATTCAGTGTTGCCATGATCTGTGGCATAGGTCACGTAGCAGTTCAGATCCTGCATTGCTGTGGCTGTGGTGAAGGCTAGCAGCTGCAGCTCTGATTGCACCCCTAGCCTGGGAATCTCCATAAACCATGGGTGTGGCCCTAAAAAGACAAAAAACAAACAACAAAGAAAAAACCCTGTTACTAAATTAAGACACCTATTGAACATAAATACACTTGGAATTTTTTTTTTTTTTTGATCTTTTGTCTTTTAGGGCCACACCCACCACGGTATATGGAGGTTTCTAGACTAGGGGTCTAATCAGAGCTGTTGCTGCCGGCCTAGTCAGAGAGAGCCACATCCAATGCCAGATCCATGCCAAGTCTGCTACCTACACCACAGCTCATGGCAATGCTGAATCCTTAACCCACTGAGCGAGGCCAGGAATCGAACTGGCAATCTCATGGTTCCTATTTGGATTTGTTTCTGCTGCACCAAGACGGGAACTCTGGAATTTTTTTTGTCATATACACAAATGTGCAACTCTATAAAATATAACATTCTAACAATCAGTGTAGAAGCTACAGTTGTAAAATAAACACAGTTTATAAGTAGACATGGTAACTGTACCATAAAATTTGGGGATGAAGCTGAAGTTTTATATAAAAAGGTATTTTCTCTTTGCTGCCATCAATTGGACTTAAGATATGTTTAAACTTTTGAATAACTATTTGTTTAATTTACATGTACATATTACATGATACTGATTTTTAACATTTTCTAAATTTAGAAATTTTATTCAAAATGAATTGGAAAATGTTAAAGAAATAGTTAATGTATACAGCACCAAAAATATTTTTTTAGCTTTTTAGTTTTAGAGAATTGCTATTGTTGGAAACAAAGTTTTCAAACAAGATATTAACATTTATTTACAAAAAAATCAATGATAAAATCTGCAACCATAAGAAGATTTCCTGTTTAAATTTTGCATGTATATATATATATATTTAAATTTGGCAAACATTCAAAATCTCATAAATATAGACAATAATCTTAATGAGTTTTTCATTGTAAAAATTTGTCTTAGAAGTTTTGCTGAATGAAATTAAAGACAATACCTGTGAAAATATCTGGGCTAAAATATTTCTATATTCTATTATTGAAAAAAGGTTTGTAACATCTAACAAAATTTATCAGAATTTGCTCTGAGTTAATCTCAATGCCTATGAAGAAGTGGTTTCCTCAATTAAAAGTATTAAAAAAGTCAAGTGTCAACTGAAGATTGTAGTCAAACTAACCATACGATGTAACTTTGAAGAATATTTCAATTTTTTAAAAGCTTATAAAAAAATGGTCTTCCAAAAAATGCCAATTATAATGTACTATAGATAAATATAGAGACTAATTAGACTATAAGATAATATGTGAACACAATAATTCTGCTTATATTTTGTCTCAATATTCAGAAAATTGCTATAAACTAGGTTTTAAATTTTGATTTTGCTTCAGCATATAATACATCCATATGAATGAGATAATTCTAACTTTGAAAATAGTTCACACATAGATACATATTTTCTAAGTCACAGAATACAAATCAACAAATTTGTTTATCAATAAATATTTCAAATATTGTATGTTTTAAATTTAATTGCTCCATTTTGTTCTTAAATGTAGCTCACTATAAGCAATAATTTATATGGGTTTGTCAGGTATAATGGTTCTAAAAGATTTTTTGTGATTATCATGCTTGCAAAATGAAAAAAGGGTCTTAGTAGTCAATTTTATATATAATTAAAAAGAATTTAATTGGAAAAAAAGATTTTCTCTTTACCAAACAGTAACAATTGACTGCAGTGACTTAAACATGGTTTCACTGAGTAAGGTAAAGTAGCTAAGACAATAAAAAAAATAGGTATGGTTCTAACAAGCAAGGCTTAAAGCAAAAAATGGCAATGGAAAAATAATGTCCCCATTCTTATTTATAAAATGTAAGATAAGGTATTGGTGATCCAGGGCCACTTCAGGAGATCTTAAAATTTGAAAGAAGGTATGTATAGTAATTGTATAGAGTTTGGAGAAGCTTGTTAACAGGGTCCAACTTTGACAAATGGACTCATTCATGGGCTTCTCACTTTAAAAAATCAACTGAGAATCACTGTCAGCAGTAGTCACGTTCCGATCTGAGAGGCATCACTTCAACTAATGTGTCTGTCACCAGCTACGTCCACCACGTAAGACGTCAGGAAATGAAGTGTATCCTTCATTGGGACCAAGTTTAGGGGAATGAATACTTAGTGACTTTATCTACTTGTTCATATGCTTTCAATCATAGCCCTATTTTCTTATGAACAAAAAATAAAACCTAAAGTCAAGAACATTCAATTAAATTGTCCTATGATAGTGGGTTAGCTAAAATTGGAAATGAGTGTGTTTTTTCCTCCCTAAAATTTAATTCTTCTCACCAATTCAGACCTTGAAAATTCTTCTCTGAAGAAAAGGAAGCAAGTAGAAAGAAGACTGGCAATAACAGCAAATAATGTTTAGGCCTTGTAGAAATTAACTCCAGGCTGGATATAACACAGGTACAGAGATGTGTACACTTGGGAGCTGATGCTGCCTGGAAGGGTCACAGTGATTACTAAGGAAAAAACATCCAGAGAGTCAGAGTTCTCTGCTGTATTTTTCTACACATCTAGTTACTTTATTAGGCCTAAGCTGCTAGTCCCTGGACTGATAATGTAATTGCATTGCATACATAAACTAGATCATGTTACTTGATTTATGCATCAGTGTTTCGTGCCATAGAGGGAAAAAGACAGCTTTGTTAGAAAATACACTTTGTTGCATGATCCTTTTACTCAAGATAGGGCAAATTGTGACCATAATAATCAACAAATAATAAATTACAAAAGCCAGAGAGAGTATGTTTTCTGACTTCATGGAGAATTAAGCCAGAACTCAATAGCAAAGATAGTTAAAGATCTTCACATGTTTTAAAACTAAATGCTGCATATTTTATTAATTCACAAACTTATAAAAGGCCTTAGAAAATATTTTGAACCAAATAATAATGAAAACATGACATATCAAAATTTGTGGGATGTGGTTAAAGTTTTTCTCAAAGAGAAATATTGAACCTTCATTTCATATAATAGAAAAGAGAATAAAAATTGTGTACCACTATAGAAATCACAAAATACCATCAAATTGTACTCAAGAATAATAAAGATAAAAGCATAAATGAGTGATAGAGAAAATAGTACAATAGAATTGATTTTAAGCAGCAAATTTGGAATTTGAGGAGTCTGATAAAATTGAAATACACCTGGAAAAACTGATAAAGAGTGCAAAGGTGAAGTCAGAGTAATCAATACCAGAAAAAAAAATAAGGCAAAGTCACTCTCGATCCTGCAGACATTAAAAGTTAATAAATGGTTCAGGAAAAGCTTATGACAATAAAATTTATATTAAAACAAAATTTCTAGACAAACATAGGTTACCAAACTGACAAAAGAACTGAAAAATCTGCTTTATCCTATATGTATTACAGATATGTGATCCATAAAGATCAGGTCCATCCATGGTACATGAAGCAAATGCCAGATTTTTTCACAAATGAGAGCTTCCAAACATTTAAGGAATCAATATCACCAATCCTACTCATTTTGAAAATATAATATCATATATTTTCCAACTTTTTATAAAGACTACATAAACCTTGATATTAAAACCTGACAAATGGAGTTCCCGTCGTGGTGCAGTGGTTAACAAATCCGACTAGGAACCATGAGGTTGCGGGTTCGGTCCCTGTGCTTGCTCAGTGGGTTAACAATCCGGCGTTGCCGTGAGCTGTGGTGTAGGTTGCAGACTCGGCTCGGATCCCGCGTCGCTGTGGCTCTGGCGTAGACCAGTGGCTGCAGCTCCGATTGGACCCCTAGGTTTCCTAGCCTGGGAACCTCCATATGCCGCGGGAGCCGCCCAAGAAATAGCAAAAAGACAAAAAAAAGACAAAAAAAAAACTGACAAAGATTTTATAAATGGAACTGGAAAGGGATTTTTCTCAAGAATATAAATTCAGGAGTTCCTGTCATGGCACAGCAGAAACGAACCAGACTAGGAACCATGAGGTTGTGGGTTGGATCCCTGGCCTTGCTCAGTGGGTTGAGGATCCAGCATTGCCGTGAACTATGGAGGAGGCCACAGACATGGTTTTGATCTGGAGTTGCTGTAGTTCTGGCATAGGCTGGCAGCAACAGCTCCAATTAGACCCTAGCCTGGAAACCTCCATATGCCGCGGGTACAGCCTTCGAAAGACAAAAAAAAAAAAAAAAAAAAAAAAGACAAAAAAAGAATATAAATTCATACCATCCACAAAATATTAGCACACTGAATTAAGCAGTGTATATAAAAGTATACTGTAATCAGACAATTTTATATTTATTTTAGGAAAGCAAAGATGAAACGGAATTTGAAGAAAAGAAACAATTTAATAACAGGCTATAATAACAGGTGATGATAATAATAAAATGAATAAAATGAAATGGAAGGACGTGATCAGATGTGAGGATGTGAGCAGAGCTGCAGTGGGATAGGACAAAATATTAAGTGTGAAATTTAGAAAAAGCCTTTCTGAAAGGTAATATTAAAGCTAAGGTTGCACTGAGGAAAAGCCCTGGCTACAGGGACATATGGTGGAAGGACATTCTGTGTAAAATACACAGTTCTTGCACAGACCCTTGGAAGAAGAGAAAAAAAGTCCATGAGGGTTTTTTTTTTTTTTCTTCTATTGTCATTTAAACAGATGCAAGCACTAAAAATTATTTCTTTCACTCTCCTCTATCTTCAATTTTCATTAACCTAATGCAATGCGGCTTCCTTACCAGTAATTCCACAAAAAAAAAAAAAAATTACTCAGGGTTCATTACCATATCCTCATTTATTACCAACGTATTCTATCTCCCTAGATGATCCCTTTTCTATACATAAGGCCAGTGAAGTGAAGATTCCCATAATCTAAAATTCCTAGATTATCTCCTCAGAGTCAGATTCATCTCTATGACTTCCTACTAAACACCTCAATGATTCATATGCAACTAAAACTCAGAATGTCCTTTACTGACAATTGCATTGTGGATGATTTATAATATAGCTTATTAAATAAAATAGTTTCAGGTACAGCAAAAATGATCAAATTGTATATTTTTCAGATTATTTTCCACCATGGGTTATTACAATATATTAAATATAGTCCCTTGTACTATACAGTACATCCTTGTTGATTATCTACTTTATATATAGGAGTGTATATTTGTTAATCTCATACTCCTAATTTAACCTTCCCTTCCTTTCCCCCTTGGTAACCATAGTTTTCTATGTCTGTGGGCCTATTTCTAAGTTCATTTGCATCTTTCTTTTTTTCAGATTCCACATATAAGTGATATGATATTTCTCTCTCTGACTTGCTTCAGTAAGGATCTCTAGGTCCTTCCATGTTGCTACAAATGGCATTATTTCATTCTTTTTTATGGCTAACATTCCATTGTATGTATACCACTTCTTCTTAAACTAATTACCTGTCAATGAGCCCTGGGGTTGTTTCCAAGTCTTGGCTGTTGTAAATAGTGCTGCATGAACATTCAGCTGAATGTATCTTTTCTAATGAGAGTTTTAAACACTATTCATTTGCCATTTCCTATCTTTTTATAAGGCATGACTAATCATTCAGTTTTCCAATTTATAAGTGTAGACATCATTAATATCTCAGTCTCCAAAACCACATTATTTAATTATGTTATTTCAATAATTATTCAAGTTAGTAATAATAATACTACTTTGTGGAATAATTATTTTCTCATTCTTTCTGACTCTTTCTGTCCTAGTTGAGACCAATATACATTATTTCCTGGCCAATAGACAATCTACCTATTTCAAATAGATCTTTCTTCCATATTAATTATTCACATACTACTCTTTAAAAAAAAAAAGTCTAACTAATGTAATTTCTTCTTTTAGAAGCTTCACAGTGGATCCTTACCACTCTTAGACCATCTAAGGTCTCTAAAATGGCTGATCTGATCTTATCTGATCTTATCTGATTGGTCTGTTCAATTTTCTTTCTAGGTCATTCTTTAAGTACCAGCTTAAAATTCTCCTCCCCTAGGAGGGACATCTGCCATCCTTGCATTTCATTGCACCCAGTTCTTCCCTTATAATAGTCATTTCTCTTCACTGTGCTTTTGCAATTATCTACCTGCTTTCTCTGTTTGGTAGATAAATTTATGACAAAAAGGATTCACTTTGTTTTTATTTACTACTACAAATCAAAACTTAGTACAGTGCCTGGCACTGGAGTAGGTTCTCAGTGAATAAAGCAATGAGTTAGTGAATAATATAACTAAAACTAATGACTCTACGGTTGATATATTCAACAAAGCAGAAAAAGGTATGTTGCAAATGTATTTTGAAATTTTATTCTTCTCAAACATTTCTGAAAGGTTTTGAAATATTTTAAACTTAGAGATGAGTGTAGAAAATAATAAAATGCTCATATCCTATTTAGATTTAACTCTGCCTTACTTAAGATTTAAAATCAATAAAAATTCTATTATATATTTCAAGTCCTACTGCGACTCATTCACCTCTTTTCCTTTCCACAAGCAATATATTCGAATTGATGAGTTCCTAACATATCCATACTTTTATGAGTTAATGATATATATTTCTAGCTATAAATTATATAATTCCTTATAAATTGAGCTTTTTAATGTCAGGTGTAATTAAATATATTTCTAAAAGCTTAGCTTAACCCTTTCATGTTTTTGAGATTCTGATTTTAAGAATCAGAACTTAAAATGTCAAACTAATTCATTTTAAATTCTGTATGTTTTCCATTAAGTCCATATATTATAATTACCTCCTGGTCTTTTATTTAGGATAGTGTTTTATAACTTTAAACAATGAATTAATGAACAACTTGTGTTTTCACTAATACATGCTCAAAGTTTTCTCTAGTTATATGGGTTAAATAAGAATCAATTTATACCTATGCGAATTTTTAACATTCATAAATTGCCATTATAGCCATTTTCTTAATTGTACAGCTCATATACTCCTTGTATTAATGTTTTGCTTTATTTTTCTGCAAAAGTGCTATTAAAAAGTTGAACCAAGATTCAAATTTATGGACTTGACTTTGTAATTCTGTTATAGGCTTTTTTTTTTTTATCAATTTGAGAATGTACTTCTAAGTGTATAGAGATTCAGGCTTGGTATATTTTCTTTGGAATTTTTCTTGGCGTGAATAATCATATTGTTTTAAATATTTTCTGTATAAAATCTATTTGGCTGAAAGAAATATTTTTACTTCAGCTTTTTTTGGTTAATTTTGTCTTACATAAAATTTTCTAAAACTTAGTTTTCAAATTTACATCTTTATACTTTGGTTGTGTCCAAGGGAGCTTTCTTCAACAAATGTTGTAAAAATTAAACTGGGACCAAGTGGTCACGTTATGGCTGCATTGTCTTCTTGGTTCTCATCCATGCACAGCAGAAAATTGAAGCAGTGGACATGTTAGAAATGTCAGAAAGTGTAAGCAAGTTTATTACAGGGAAAGTTCACTCTCAGAGGGAGACTGGGAGCCTGAGAGTAGGAACTGGCCTCCCTGTAAAGTTGGGTTTCCCTTTATATCCCCATGCTGTGGAAAAGAGTGAATACTTGATTTTTCTTGCCCAGGCCCATTGCTTGTCCTTGAGGGCTCAGTGGTTAATTGGTCTCAAGTATATGCCTCATCTGCCTGGGGCATATTCCACCATCTGATTGGTCTCAGAAAAGATACCTCATCTATACAGGGAATGAGTCAAGTTTCCTGAAAAGAAAGTTCCCTGGGAAGTCTCTTGACATTATGCCTGTGTGTGTTCTTATTGTTTAACTGCAGGCATCCTGTTTCCTGCAGTGATTAATAACCTGTTCTGACTCACCTAGGTCTGGTTCCCTCTTCTATCCTGCCTAAACGAAAGACTTTGTGTGTGTGTGTGTGTGTGTGTGTGTGTGTGTGTGTGTGTGTGTGAAAGTCCTATAGCACATGTATGTGGAGTCTCCCTATGGGGAAATTTCGCATATACCTGGGTTTCAGGGATTTCTGAGACTTTTGTTAATTTTCCAGCTACAGGTTTCCACACAATTTGAATGGTGTGAATTCAGATCACTCACTGTAGATCACTATCCTGTGGTTCCAAATTATTCTTAGTGACTCTTTTCCTGTCATGGCCCAAGGAGGTCAGCCCACCCAGCTGGAAGTCCCTCAGCCCTTTGGAACACACGTTTTTTTTTGCAGAAAGCTTATTTTCACCCTCACACTAGCATAGTAATTGGTGTAAGAATCTCGGTTTTTAGGAATGATTTTAGTACCTCTCTGCACTGTTTGAATTTAATAACTGCTAAATACTCTATATCTGAGTTTCTTCTTCATCTGTGGTCACTGGGGATTTTCCTTTCTTACTTGTAAACTTGTATACATACTGTAAAATATTTTGTTACTTTTATATATTATTTGATTATCTCATTTGTTTTTGATTTTTAGGGTGACACCTGTGATATATGGAAGTTTCCAGGCTAGGGGTTGAATCAGAGCTGTAGCTGCCAGCCTATACCACAGCTCACAGCAACACCTGATACTCAACTCTGGTGCTTAACCTACTGAGCAAGGCCAGGGATCTAACCCACATCCTCATGGATACCAGCTGGGTTTGTTACTGCTAATCCACAATGGGAACTCCTTTGATTGGGTTTTAAAGATGGCAGAGGTTTGGAAACACATGGCAATAAGGAAGAAAAATAAATTAGTAAGTTATTATTAAAAATTAAATCTGAAAATGGCTTAAAATAGCTAAATATCACAGGATTCTACCTTATAATTGGCATTCCATACATGTGAAAATATTGGAGAAATTATAGAAAAATTCAAGGTGTGAACCATTAGCAATGTGCATTTTGATGTAAACTCATTTGTAATAATGTCAAACTTAGGGAAAGAAAGGAAGCATATCATTTTTTAGGGGATAGAATATAGAAAGACATTTCAAAACTGACTTGGTAGATATAAAATCTAATACAAATATAAGAATAGTAGAAATAATTAATAATTGGTTAAAATATCTACAACATGCTATTAGGGTATGAGGTATCCAAAAAAAAAAAAAGCTGTTTTCCTTACCCTGAAAAAGTACAGAATGCAAAGCATCATAGAACAGGTATAAACAAAATGAAATAAGTTATGTGTGTGTGGCTATTAAAAAGGGAGTGGTTAAAGTTAACTGGAAGTCATATAGCAGTTTTCATGAAGTAGAAAGCATTATGCCAGTCCTTTACATTTATTCAGGATTTCTAAATATAGACCCTGATGCCGTCAAAAATGTGTGTTCAATGCGTAGGTCATAGGTAATATGATTTCCTATTCAGTCATATTTTCATTTGTCTTTCAACAGCGATTTGCCTCTGGATTTCATGATGACTAGGATCTTAATGTTCATATGGAAAATTTAAACCTCAAGGAAATCTTACGGACAAAGTTATTTATAAACTATTTTCTCAATGAAGTAAACAATTGGCCTGAAAATATCTAATTAAGGGAAACATGATATTATGCTACAGCTATAAGCTATCTCATTTGCTGTCTTTTTTTTTTTGAGATAGGACTTCCTGAATACAGAACTAACCATACAGAGTGATGATAAACATTTCTTTTTCTTTAATTGTATTGGTCTTTTTACATTACACTTTAAAAAAATAAAGTTAATAGCATTATTTTTTACCTCGGTTGTGACATCTTTTTTGATCACAGATAAAATTATTTTTCAGAGATGAATTCACTTACAGATTTCTTTAGACTAATAAGAGTATACTTTGGCAGTTGAGTTCCATAAGGAGGAGGCAAACAGAATTACCTTGTTCTAAGGGATATTATACCACTATTCTCAATGATTTAGCAACTCAACTAACAACCTCTGTGAGAAACAAAACATTTTCTCAAGCACTTTAAATCACACTATTCCAAAATTAATGTGTAAATATTATACTTTCTCAAAAGACATTATTGGCTAATTACAAATCTGGAAAGTTTGCCCCATATAAGCGGATATGTTGAGATGTTTATGTTAAATATAACACATTTTAAAGCTGTGTTTTGGGATCAAATTTAAGATAAACATACTTTTTTATTGTTCATTGTTTTCTTAAATTTCCTTGCAAACAGTTAAAAACCCCATTAAGCTCAAAGGTGCTATTGTGTAGGTACTATTCAGAGGATAATAAGGTAATTTACATGATATTTATTCTAAGCATTATTACAAATTAAGTTCTGAGGATCACTTCTTTTTTTCAGCTTTATTGAGTATAATTGACAAACAAAATTTTAAGATGTTTAATATGTACAAAATTATGATTGGATAGACATATATATTGTGAAAGTGTTTCCCCATCAAGTTAATATATCCATCACCTTGCATAGCTATAGGTTTTTTGGTTTGTTTTTGTTTAAATGAAATTTTAATTATACTCTCTTAGCAAATTTTAGTTATAAAGTACAGCATTATCTACTGCAGTCATCATTGTTATACATTAGATCCTCAGATCTTATTCAAGAGGATAACTTTTTGACAAAGCCACAGAGAATGTCATCAGTAAAGGGAGTCTCAGCATCTTTGAGATGCCCTGTGAATGGCTATCTTCTGTGGGCAGAGGATATGAGTGGAAGATGTTTCTGTTGACACTAATTTCCTGTTCAGTGGTAATTACAGGATTGTCATGATTGCTAAAGGCATAAACACAACACTTAACATTTAACAATATAGGCAGTGATTATTTAACCAGGCAGCAGTAGAAAAATGGTATAGAGTTGGCCCTCCCTACCCATGGATGCAGAACCCTTAGATACAGAAGGCCAACTGTCCTTATGTAAAAAGGGACTTGAGCATCTACAGGTTTTAGAGTCAGTGGTCTTGGAACAAATGCCCTGCAAATAATGAGGGAGGACTGTAATCAGAATCATCTCACTGACAGAGATTTTGTCAGTAGCTAGTAGATCACATGCTCCCTAAGAAAATGGATTAGCCCATCAATATTGTACTTTATCTATTTAATCAACAATTCTTCTATGTCTAGTGAAGAGAGAGTTCTGAATTGAGTCATCAGATGGAGTTTTATTCTATTTGAAAATAGAATAAAATTTTATTTATTATAAATAAATATATTTTAAATTCCCATATATTAATTACTCTTATAAACAGAGTACTTTGAAGGAAGGGATAACTGCATATTTGGTTAAAGGACTTTACAAAGACCTCTTAAGTATATATAGCATATCTACTTCCCAGTCATTCCCTAAGAGATCTATTTTGATTTCCTGGAGCAAATTGCACTGGAGAGAAAACCAAATAAATATATGTACATTCTTTTCTGGAGTAATTCAACACTGGCTCTAAACCAACTCTGTTCTCTTGGATCCAGAATGTCATAGCAATTCATCGATCAGAGTGAGGGCTTATGAGGTCAGATGATAAATAGAATTTACTCTGTTTATGAACTCACACTGTGTTTATTTCCCCAGTTTCTGAATGTGTGGTTAGAATATAAATACTCAGATACTGATAAAAATCTTCACTCCTGTAGAGAGAGGGTTATTGGTTGACAGGCTAATTGGAAGCTAATGAATCCCTGAAGGCTTTATACATGTAGGGTCATTAACAATAGCATCAAAGAAGTAGAAATGGCTGTTATACCCCCATTTATTTCACCTTTTTGACTTGCACAAAAAAGTCTTAGAAAATAACAAAGGAGAATTTCAAAATTAATTAGGTGATGATCATATGTACTTTTTAATAAACTTTTATTATTTTATTGCAACAAATTAACATGGCCCCTGATATAAATTATGTAGCTTTTGCTCTGTTAAAGATTGTTTTTTTCCTCTTTTTTAATACTCAGAAAACAGAGGAGGTAGTATGCTTTCCTTCAATGGGTACAACAGTAAATTCTTCACTGTTCTGCTTAAGACTATGTGACTCTGCTTCTTGGTCATAATTTAGCCTGCAGATAACTTAACTATCTTAGCACATGTTACTTGCCGATAGTACCTACCGATTAGGAAGTAGCATTTAGTGGATGCCAGGATATGGGAATAGTATCTTGTAACAATAAAGGCATCTGATAGTTTCCGGCATCTATAGATACAGATGTCGTTTCTGAAGAAAGGACAAGATGCTTCAATTTACTTTCTCTACCGCTGAGTAAGAGACATAATGTTTGGTGTGCTTCCTTGAATTCTAGAGGGAACTGATAGTCTATTTAATTATGTTGCTCTGAGACATTTACTAAGTGGCCCCGTTTTCTGTTGCATTGAGTGCAAAAAAAAAAGACTCTCCAGCTGTCTTGCACTTGATATTTTCAAAGGCTGCTTCCATCTAATCCTTCTGAGTGTGATGTACTTAAATACCTGCTTGATCAGGATGATTCATGAAGCATACCATTGGTGTGGATAGGGAAATCAGAGTTGAAGGTACTTAAGATTTGGAGCAAATCCTGGCTCTCTTTGCAGTGAACAGCTATAATTCTTAGCTTGTTATTGTGCTGTGGTAGATATTGAACACCTGATGATAGAACAAGTGACTTTAAGTTCTGAATTTCCCAACATAACCTTGGTGTTACTTGATCCAAAATCCATAAAGCCAGTTATACTGAGAGTACTTTCTTACAATTGAATGTATTATATTCAAGACAGATCAGCAGATCTTAACTGTCCTGCGTTTTTACTCCTGCTGCTTCCCTCTGAACCCACTTTTATGGTCCCACTAGGATTTCCCTATAGCAATTAACTGAGGAGAAAAATTTTGACCCAGAAGTAGAATGCTGTGAATTTTAGATAGGATAGCTGTGATGAGAATGGGAAAAGAAAATCTTGGCAGTAATTAAAACTTGAAGTTATGTATTATTTTCCATTTGGCCTGGAATTAGAATACTGGAAATACAAACAGGTGGTCATTCATGGGTGGTATCTATTTGTTCAAAATGATGAGGAATTGGTAAAGAACAAGATTGGAGGACTGGTTACAAAGCAGCTTATGAAGGAGGAATGTGGATAGAGCTTACTAAATAAAAGTGAAAATATTTATGGCCAACATGAATATTCTATAGAGGAGGTTGTCAATAACTGGAGGAACTAGGAGTTCCCTATCTTAAGGCTATTTATTGATCAGCTTCTTTCCACATCTGTCCCAGCTTTTGTCCAATGAATATAAATTATGGTATCATGGATAGAAGTTGTGCATGGGCTCAACAGCTTGGATTTCCTTAAAATAAGGCATAGCTAATATTTCCATTGATAAGTACCTATTCCGCAAAATGCAGAGAACTGTTATTATGGTACCATATCCTGGGTGAGTCAGCCAGCCGTCTAGTAGCACAAAGATTGCATTGGAAATATGTTTTTCAGGGAGAGTTCAGTAATTTTTCCTGACTGTAATAAATTTTTGTTTAAAAACAATTATTTCTTTTCTGTCCACCAACCTGCAAAAGACACCTATAGTTGATTTACCAAGTATCTTATTTATCAAGTTTTAAATTACAATACTTATTCTTCTTAAATAATTCATTTTACCACAAAACAAATAAGGCAGCTAGCATTGTACAGGATTTACTGATACACTGGAAGCAGCTGATCTTAGAGGATGGGAAAACTGCTGAAGAATCAGCTAGTCTCACATAAGTGGGGTGAGGAAACCTGGTACTCCGGGGGTTTTGTTTTACAGGATGATAGTCTCTATGTCCAGAGTGTATGTTCTGGTACTAAGGGCTGTAATTAATATAATTCTTAAAATTACATAATTTTTATAATTACATAAATATATATAATTATATAAATTTTAAACCATATAAAATAATAAATAATTAAATTAAAAAGTTTACTTCCTGTCTCTTCAACTTTAGCAAATTTTAATAATTTGATACCCAAGGATTTCATGTTTCCACAGAGAATTAAAAATGAGATCACTATTGGCTGTACCAGTTTACATTCCCACCAGCAGTGCAGGAGGGTTCCCTTTTCTCCACAAACCCATCCAGCACTTGTTATTTGTGAATTTATTAATGATGGCCATTCTGACTGGTATGAGGTGGTATCTCATGGTAGTTTTGATTTGCATTCCTCTTATAATCAACAATGTTGAGCATTTTTTCATGTGCTTGCTGGCCATCTGTATATCTTCCTTGGAGAACAGTCTATTCAGGTCTTTTGCCCATTTTTCCATTGATTGATTGGCTTTTTTGCTGTTGGGTTGTATATGTTGTTTATATATTCTAGAGATTAAGCCCTTGTCGGTTGCATCATTTGAAACTATTTTCTCCCATTCTGAAAGTTGTCTTTTTGTTATGGAGAATAGTTTGGAGATACCTTAGAAATCTATACATAGAACTTCCATATGACCCTGCAATCCCACTCTTGGGCATATATCTGGACAAAACTCTACATAAAAGAGACACGTGCACCCGCATGTTCATTGCAGCACTATTCACAATAGCCAGGACATGGAAACAACCCAAATGTCCATCAACAGATGATTGGATTCGGAAGAGGTGGTATATATACACAATGGAATACTACTCAACCATACAAAAGAATGACATAATGCCATTTGTGGCAACATGGATGGAACTAGAGACTCTCATACTGCATAAAATGAGTCAGAAAGACAAAGACAAATACCATATGATATCACTTATAACTGGAATCTAATATCCAGCACAAATGAACATCTCCTCAGAAAATAAAATCATGGACTTGGAGGAAAAACTTGTGGCTGCCTGATGGGAGGGGGAGGGAGTGGGAGGGATCGGGAGCTTGGGCTTATCAGACACAAGTTAGAATAGATTTACAAGGAGATCCTGCTGAATAGCATTGAGAACTTTGTCTAGATACTCATGTTGCAACAGAACAAAGGGTGGGGAAAAAAATGTAATTGTAATGTATACATGTAAGGATAAGTTGATCCCCTTGCTGTACAGTGGGAAAATAAAATAAAATAAAATAAAATAAAATAAAAAAATGAGATCACCAGACTGAAAACTGAAACTTCCACCAGGCAGTTTTGGAAACCTCATGCCACAGGAACAGTAACTGAAAAGATGGCATTATTCTGTTATTCTGGTGTTTGGTCTTCTAAATCAAAGTTTTTTATGTTTGCTGCAACAAAATAGGGAGAGCGAGTTGTCTTTCTCAGACTCAGTGGATCATCTTAATCACATCTTGGTCCTGTCTTTTGCTTTAGTAGATGAGAATGATTAAAACCGGCAATGACAACCAGGAAATCTGAACTATCAGGAATAAAATTTTAAGGAACTCCCCCTCCACCTTTAAATAAAGAACACTGACAAGGTGCAGCACTCAGAAAGGATATAAGGAACATGGGATTGGTAATGGCAAATGAACATTGTGAATGCCAACCAAGTCTTAAGAATACTTAAAGGAATGAGAATATCTGTAGTTATCTGTATTTTCTCTTCTCATTTATAAAAATATAAGTATATAATATATATATATATAAATAAAACATATGTATATGTACTATAATATATGTGTATATATATATAGACTGTTTAGACTAATAGAATAAGCCAGAAGTGATAACATGATTTCTGAAACTATAGCATAAAAAAATTATGGAGCATCTTTCTTATACACTAGAGCATTCATGCTTTGCATCCTGATTTCCTATCCTGTGGACAAACCTGGACCACATGAACAGGGCACTTTATGGATTTTATTCTACAACAGCTGTCCCACATGCCTGCCATGTGAATGGGGCATCCCAGATATTCAGCCCAGCAGAGTATTGCAACTCTACCTAATATCTGAATACAACTGCATAGAGACCTAAAAAGAACTATGAGAAAAATAAGATGGTGTGTAAAGCCACTAAGCTGTGAGGTACTTTGTTTCTCTAGCACAGTAACTGTAACTGGATCTTTACTGGTCCTGTGTTACCAGCTGGAGGCAGGTCCCCTCAGTGGGAAGAGTTGACCAATATTTCAATTGGTCACTCCAACACCCTTTAAGCATATGGAGTGTGGACTCTACTTACATTTGCTATATTACCTTGCAGCTAAGGCACCAGATGTAATTTTGGATTCTGTAATTAGGTTCAATCACGATGCACTTATTAAAGAATTGAATAAAAGAATCAAGGCAGTATAGTTCTAGACTATGATTATAGTGATAACTTCTTAATTTTTCAGAAGACTTTCCAGTTTAGTGGTTTGGGGTTTGTCACAGAAAGGAATTCATTCTGGGGTTTTCAGTATTATTCGCCTCCTGAGTTTGCAGGTTCCCAGCAATGGCTCTTATGGGGGCCTATTTTTATAAGCCTAGAGTCTCTTCATCTCTCTCAATAATTTGGTGAGATATTGCTGCCACTTCTAATTAAACAAGCTAGTTTGGATTCTGTTGCATATAAATAAATACATTGAGCTCTTCTTTGGCTTCTTGGGAAGACCAAAAACAAAACAAAACAAAACAAAACAAAAGCAAAACAAAAAAGAAGTAAATTATCTGGAATACACTAGCCGAAGAAATATTAATTTTCTCCTTTTCCATTACACTCTTGAAGATATTAGTGGCTTCCTTTAATATTTTAGTTTATTTCTGAATACATATTCATTTTTTAACATTTCCTCTATAGAAAAATAGAATTTATGCAAAACGTTTTACAAGACAAAAAGCAGAGTTATAATGCACTAGGTTTGTAAAAATTCTGCTCTTCACAAAGTATAATATATAAGAGCAGGATTTATGAATAAATATGCCTATTTCCTGTACTTCTAATAATGTTCTAATAATGCTGGTAACTATAAGATTAGAATCAAAAGAAGTTGCTTTTTCTGTTTAATAAGAATGTCATAACCTCTTTTCATCTTTTATTACTAAGGTTTATCTTTCATAATCATGTTCAATCCTATGGGTACAGGATAAAAAGATTTGAAGTAGCTAGCACAGAGAAAAGTTCATTATGAAAGGGAACTGATTGTCAATATTGGAAAAATAATCTAACAATAGATTATCATCTTGCATTTTAATTTAACTTGGCTAAGTAGACAAACAGGTCTAAGGATCTGCAAATACCTTTAATATTTGAGGAGGAAAAAGAATTTGAAGCTAAAATAATGTTGGCTTTTTGAAGCTGTACACATCCTTTGTGTGTTAAAAATTTATTGATAAAAATCTCTTTTATAATGGAAGTTTACCTCCAACTACTTAAAAAAAAAGGCAGGTTTTCCTCATTCTCCAGTGAGAATCAAATCTTTCTTTCAATATTCTAAATTTTACTCTCATTTCTGAGAATTTAGACCATCTGCTATGTATACCATAAAACATAAATATATACAAAACTATTAAAATATTCACATTACCATTTTCTTTGTAGTTTGAAATAATTTTAGTCTCAGATTTGTGATGACAGTTGATTGTGCTTTAGTTGTTCACTGAGTGTAATTCTGTAATTACATTTTTCTTTTCAAAGAGTAATTTTTTCTTTTTTAATGAGAAGATATACTATTGCATTTAATCATATATCTTAATAAATCTGCTTATCTCTAAAGAAAAAAATATATCTGAGCTCTTTTTATTTACAAAGTGTATATGTACAATCACATAGGTAGCCTCTCTATGTAAAGACCTAAATTTGTCAGCACAGCAGAACTAAGTGAAAAAAGACAATGGCTGACATCAGAAGGGAGCTATTACTGGAAGAGGAAAGAATAGATTCTGCATGAAAATTAATATTGTATCTAAATATTCAATGTGAACAAGCCAATATTCAGTGATAGAAGTAGAAAATATCATTCATTTTTACTCCTGAAATTGAATCCTTTTAACTTTGTTTAGATTTAACTTTGCTGAGAGAAGGTTGGCTTTTTGAACAGAAGCACCAATAATCGCCTGAAAAATTTTTTAAATTATAAATTTTGCCATTTTTTCAATTATAAATTTTCATCAACTGAAAACGTTCCAAGCCCTGATAATGTTCAATAAATTCATAGATGTTGTCAAGGTGACACTAAAAATGGCAGATGAAGACAAGCCAGTGTGGCTGGGCTGGGAGTACACACGTAGTAAACCAGGTAGGACATACTGTACTCAGTACATTTTACTAAATAAATCATATGGATCATTGTATTTCAAAATATTTCAAATATTTTACTAGATTGTTTATCAAATTAATATGCATTGACAGCTATTAGGTATAACTTTTCTTTGAAGAGGCATGAAAATGTCTTACATGTATACTAAATTGTATTTATTAATTCATTTGTAATAAGCTAGCCTATCAATCTTGTCTTTGCTATTGTTGAGCAGGAAATATATAAAATAGGAAGACCCTGGAGGCAATTCCATTAAAATGGGTACTAAAAAAACAATGCACTCTGTAATAGTTTTTTTTTTGTTTGTTTGTTTTTAATTGGAGCTATAGCCACCGGCCTACGCTAGAGCCACAGCAACGCCAGATCCGAGCCGCGTCTGTGACCTCGGCTCATGGCAACACCGGATCCTTAACCCACTGAGTGAGACCAGGGATCGAATCTTTAACCTCATGACTATAATAGTTTTAAAACATGTCAACAATATATTTGATGCTTCTTCCATTAAAAACTAGAGTCTAATATCTTTCCCCTTGAATATGGGCAGCCTTAGTCATGCTTTTTGCTGAATAGAGAGGAACAAAAGTGGCATTGCTTGTCTTCCTTGACAAGATGATAAAAACCAATACATCTTTAACCTGTCTCTCTCTTCTCTACAGTGTGATGATTTTACTCATCTATCACAGTGCAAGGAAGCCAAGAAAACACATGGAATAGTGAGATGTAGGTGCCTTGCCCCAATCCAATCTGATGTTCAGGCTGACAGTCAGCATGAACTTCCAGAGATGGGAGGGTGAGCGTTTGGACTGTTCCAGCCTTCAGGCTTCAAGCTCTCTCAGGTGATACCAGTTGAAGCAGTGATAACCCTGCTGGGTCTTGCCCAAGTTCTAAATGTGTAATGCTGCTTTAAACCAATAGGCTTTTTTTTTTTTTTTTTTTGTCTTTTTGCCATTTCTTGGGCCGCTCCCACGGCATATGGAGGTTCCCAGGCTAGGGGTCGAATGTGAGCTATAGCCGCTGGCCTACGCCAGAGCGACAGCAACACGGGATCCGAGACACGTCTGCAACCTACACCACAGCTAATGGCAATGCCGGATCCTTACCACTAAGCAAGGCCAGGGATCGAACCCGCAACCCCATGGTTCCTAGTCGAATTCGTTAACCACTGAGCCACGATGGGAACTCCAGGCTTTTGTTTTGTAGCCCTTCAGAACTGAAACACAAGCTATCACTAGTATTACTTAATATTGTTCGTTTTTTTTTTCCACCTCGTTCATGCATTAGTTTGAAATATATGCAACAGATATTTATTGCATACCTACCAGATGCTGAGTGCAGTTTGGGTCCTACAGGTGGCATATCAGTGAAGAACAACAACAACAAAAAACCCTGCCCTCTTTGAAGTTATGTATTAGAGGCAGAAATAGAAAAGTTATAATGTTCAGCAACCATGAGTGTTGGAAGGAAAAAAATAAACATAAGTAGAGAGAGTGTGACAGGGTGATGTCACTTTAGATAAGGTGTTGAAAGGAGTCATCTCTGGGGGTGACATTTCAGAAGAGGCAAGGAAAAAAGCAGGGAGCAAGTGACTTTAATTTGGAATAAAACAGTACAGGCAGAGGAAAGAGAATATTTAAGAACAAAGAAGGATATCAGTATGACGGAGCAGAGTGAACAAGAGGAAGAATAGATAGAAAAAAGGTTTTGACCATATAATATAGGGATTCCTTGACCATTTTAGCAGACGACCTATATCCAATTAATACATACATTTAGACTTATTCTAAATATAATGGGAAGACTTTATAAGGTTTTGAGCAAGCAACTGGCATAATATTATATAATTTTAAATATTTATGTAAATTTGAGAAAGCAATGGACATAAACATTAAAACTCTGGTTTCTGTGGGAAAAATAGACTCAAGGGATGCAATAAATGCAGTTCAGGCCTCAAAGTAGATCACTGTGATACCCTTGGAAAGATGGAGTAGTAAAGTGGGGGAAGGGAGCTGACAGGCAAGTGAAAGCTGTCAGTGGAAAGTGGATTTTGAATCAAGGGAAAGAGAACAAAATCACCAGTGGCTGGATGAACCAGTGCAACAATCAGTAAAAATATTAATTGATATTAATGCTAGAATAAAAATTCAATTGTAATTATTTTAACATGATGTAATTGCTTATATAAAAATTCTAAAAGTTAATAACCACCTAAATTGAATGAGATATAAAATTTATTATCCAATTTTGTAGGTGTAGGAATTGAGGCTTAGAAAACTGAGTAATTTGATATAAAGTCACACAAAAGTGGTAGATAAGTTCAGACTAATACAAGTCTTTGGAATCTAGAGGATATAATTTTTCACTATAACTTCTCAATTCCAAAAGCTACAAAGAATATTTCAGTACTACCTCCTCTTAGTCAATTAGCTGTAAACAAAAAATACAATCCTAAAAAAAAAAAAGACAAACTTTAAATCACAACATCTCTGGATGTTGATTTTGCCAGAACATTCAAAAGCCTTAATTTTTTTTTTAAATCATTGGCTATTCTTTAATGAGTCTTCTTCTGAAAAATCAACCAGTTAAATGGTACCACCACCCTCTCCACCTGTTCGGACAACAGGCACAAGGGATTTCTTTTTTTAAATGAGAAACCATTGACATGACCACTGTCACTAATTTCGTACGAAAACCTGTCCATATCTAATGTCTCTCTTCCTTTTCCTCACCCCCACCACACCTCAGTGATAATGCTTATGCATGAGCCCATCCATCTCTCTGTCCACCTCTTTCACCATCCACACAGAGGTCACAGAGCACCTGTGCAGATTGACACTTCACCTTTCCAGGAGCAACGGTGCTTTCTGTTCCTGGTGGAGGATATTCCCATTTTTTGAGCATTAATTTTTTTGCATGAACCACAACTTTTTCAAGAACTAACATGGAGTGTGTCTTTCTCTTCTTTCTACCATGACAAATAAAGGCCACACCGTAGATCCCTGCGTACATGGTGATAGGATTTCAGTGGATATCATTCTTCTTATAAAAGTCAGTTACTAACTTATGTCCTGGGCAAAGATGCAAAGATTCTTTACTTCACTGCCTTAATACCAACAGGAGGGCAGGTGTATCTTTATTTTTTTTAATTTATTTTTTTATTACTCAAATGAATTTATCACATCTGTAGTTGTATAATGATCATTACAATCTGATTTCATAGGATTTCCATCCCACATCCCAAGCACATCCCCCCATCCCCCAATCAAAAGCCTTAAAATTTTTTTATTTCCCATCAAATCTACTGTCTATAGCTTTGGAATTCTATGAGCTATATCATAAAGTCTAAACTCAGTAAATTATCAGAAATATATAAGGATTTATATATGTAAACATTTAACAACACTATTAATTATATTGAAAATAAGCACTTATTAACACTGAGGAGAGTGTTAAACAAATACTAAAAATTAAGCGAAGAAATATTGTGGGCCTACTGGCAGTTCTTGATGTTAAACTTACCGGAAAATTATTGCTTCAGTGTCATTTAAAATCTGACCATAGCCACCATCTCCTCAAATAAAAATATATTCTAAAGTCTACTCATTGAAAATGTCCAAATCTCTTAAAATAGGCAATAATTAGCTGTTGTGAAAATTCTAAAATTGGTATCAATTTTCCCTAAAGATGACTGCTCTTGTGAGGGCTATTTTCTGTGCAGACTAATATCAGCACAACCTCCCTACATAAGTCTGGAAAAATGAAAGGTTTTTCTTTTCTAGAAATAAGAACTTAAATAATTATGTCCACCAATAAAGAGATTTGTTAAGTGTGTCAGTCACCCAAACAGCCTAAAATTTCTTTCCTAACTAGCCTGAGATTACAAGTTCCTATCACTCATCTGGATTTGAAAAAAACAACATAAATAATTTTATTCCATAAAGCAATTATAATTTGCATAGTAGCTACATTTGAGTTGCAAGGAACAAACAATAAAAAAAATTTTTTTCTTGTAATCCTCTCTTACTGTGACTGTTTTAATATTAAATTAACTTCTGGAAGCAGGTTAGAGTTTGTGTAAACACAACAGCAATGACGTTCTTGTAGCTTATGAGAAGCTTTCAGTGTCGAGCCCTAGGAGGTAGACAGAAAGTCATGGATGTGGGACTAGTACTTCGAAAAGTAAGTGGCAAAAAGAAAGTAGTCTGGAGTTCCCCATGTAGCTCTGCAGTAAAGAACCCAAGTAGTATTCCTGAGTATGCAGGTTAGATCCCTGGCTTCACTCAGTGAGTTAAGGATCCAGCCTTGCCATGAGTTGCCCTGAGGTGTGCAGATGAGTCTCAGATCTGGTGTTGCTGTGGCAGCTGCAACAGATTAGAATCCTAGGTTCAGAACTAACATATGCTGCACTAGTCAATATAAACAAAGAGAATACAGTACAAATAGTTTGAAAAATTTTAAACTTATGAAGCCACAAGCATTTACAAACGCCTTATGTAGTATTTTCTGGATTCCTATTATACCAATAAAGAATTAAAAAAAAAAAAAAAAAGGTTTTCTCTTCTCACCACCCTTCATTTTGTTAGTATACAATGAACACGAGTAGTTGCGCTAAGGCCTCTGCACAATTCTACTAAGAGAAATGTTAAAATCCTGTCTCCATTATGACCTTTAACAAGTATCATCTAGTTCTTGCAATTAATTATTTATAGCAAAGAAAGGTGGGATTCCCAAAGAAATAAAACATTTATTTGTGACCTGGGTGGCATGCAAACATTAACCTTTAACTATATCCCATCTACTCGCATCCCTTTGTTGGCAAACTGACAGAACTTATTACAGAAAGTTCGACACTTTGTGCTTAAGTCTTGTAAATTAAAAAGTTCCATGTAATGACACAATCTTTCAAAACTTATGCTGCTTTCTGGGAATATTCTGGATATTTTTAGAATCTGCTGCCATCTTTCTATCTTCTGGTCTGGTAATTAACAACTATATTGTCATGGAATTTTTATTGTCCACACAAGTGAGAGAAAGCCATAGCGTTAATCAATAAAAATATAATTTCAGGAAAGAGTTGAAAAATTTCTACAGAAATTGTTTGCAAGGTCTTAATACCTTAGGAACAGATTTTATCTGGAAATGCGGCCACTTAGAATTGGTTTCTGCATGACAGACAGAAAAACATGAACATAAGGGAAAGATGCCCTATCTTTATGTCAAAGAAGGAGGTAGAAACTGAGGAAAATTAAGATGTAACACACATTGTAAGTGGCACAATATGCATCTCTTTACAAAGGATATGGATTTGGTTAAACTCAGTTTTACCTGGGGCAAAAAAAGTAGTGATGAATTCACAGAAAAGATCAAAAGGAGAAAGAAAGCATTTAATAGTGTACAATAGGGAAAAATACCTGGAGAGTTCAGAAAGTTTCAAATATTGAACAACAACAAAAAAAAGAGAAGAAATCAGAAGCATTAGATAAAAGATCTTGAGCTTGATTACTTTTGCCCATAAAAGCGTTTGTGAGTTTGAAAAAAATGTTGTTATATTTGGACCATTGTTTCAGCATTATACCATTCTACAAAAATCTAATAACTTCTTATTAATCTTGCAAACATCTTCCTGGTCCTCTATTTAAGAGCTAATTTTTAATATTCTTTTGAATTTATTATTTTATTTGTGGCCTTTGGTACTTGACAGCTATGAATAAAAATTAAATTACAACTCTACCTTTTGGAAAGTTCAGTATATATGTCTTGGTTATTAAACTGTTTCATAGTCTTTGATATGCTGTATCTGCTTGTCTGATGTAGAATCAAATTCAGGCTGCATCCAAAATTTTACTGTGAAAAAAGAAGTCTTATAATGGTAAGCTTATTCAGAATTTCATGGATTTGAAATTGCTCCTTGTTTACATAAATATTTTGGAAGATGAAGGAATATATATATATATATATATATATATATATAAAACAACTTTCTAAATGTACATAACTAATTGCAAGGGTATTTAGATATAAAATTAAAGAATAGAAAATATATGATAAATATAAATGTACCTGACTGTGAATAAGGACTAAATAACAAATTAATTTAGATTGCATAAGCAGAGGTAGACTTCCAATTTACTAACTCTGTGACTTTGTGCAAGTTAGATAATATTCTCTGGCCACAGTTTTCTCATCTATAAAATGAGGATAATATTGTGTGGAGTTATTAATGGCAAAGTGCTTTGGACAATAGCTAGCACATGTTAAGAAACTGACAGACATTAATTGAAAATCATCAACATTTTGGACAAGTTTTATTGGTATTTAACTGTAATATTTATAGCACATAATATATAATAAAATTTATATGGCATAGTATGTAAATAATCTTAATATATTCACATATGCAATTATTTGAAGTAGATAACTTACTAAGCTCTCCTGATATTTCACATTTCCCTGTCTTTACCATTTCTAGTGAATTCTATTTCATCACTCAAATTCTAATAATTCCATAATATTTACTTCGAGTGATACTTTATAATTCTCTGATTTATTCTTTGTACTTGCTTTTAGACATGCTACATTTATATTTAACGAGTTGTATCACAGTTTATTTATTAGCTGATTTATATTTTCCTATACATCATGACCCCTTTGAAAGAATGGATATCTTAATATACAGCTTTAAAATTCTAGTGTTCAATAAATATACTCCCTTACATATTATACATTCTTAAAGTTCTAAAAATGATTAATACACAATATTTATTCCTTCACTGCCTCCAACTTAAGCCCTGAGGCCAGAGTAGTGTTTCATAAATACATACTGTATTGAGGAAAAAAGCAAAACCATATTTCATCCCAGCTAGTTTCCAGTGTATTCCCAAGGGAATAATTATTGCTGGTAAAATGACTGAATCTCTACAGCTATATAATCCTCAGCACACTAAGTGGAGCTCCTGTTGAAGCAGCAGCAGGAAGGCAGGTCGAGTCTGCCTTTTCAAAACACCCACAACTTTCAGTTTGGGGTACAAATTAACAAGGATTTGTTTCCTCCATCATTGGCATTGTAACACCTACACACAGACCCTGGTTATAGGCAAACATGGCCCTTGTTAATATTCCACTTTTTGCTACTCTAAAGAAGAGATTTTCAAACTTTTTTCACCATAACCCACAGGGGGCGGAAAAAAACTATTATTTTAGCTGTGAAAAACATACACAAATGAAGCAAAAGTTCAAGAAATATAATTAACTTTGCTATCTCTGATGCACTTTAATTTTTTTCTTTTTTATTATACAAGTTATCATTTCTGTAGTACTCTATACGCTTTTCTTTTTTATATTTTTATTTTTGAAATTGTTGGTTCTGAATCATTAAAAACCATCACTCATGGATAGGATGTGCCTGGTATTTTGTAAAACTTTGCTGTGGAAGATGTCATCCTAACTCTGGGATATCACAAAGCCTCCCAACTCCAAATGAAAACCGAGTATGCTATATAGCCTGTATTACCTACATACTAAGTCAAATCAGCACTACCATAACTTCAAATTTTGAGGACAATTTCTCCAACAAGTTTTGCATAATGCATATATTCTCAAAAAGACATGAGGTTAATTTGAAATTCTTTAGAGATTTTTTTAAGAGTTTCCTTTTAACTTGTAAAGCTTGACTTCAGAATTCTGTGTTTGCATAATGCATATTCTAGCATCTTTAGTATTTAATATATTGTTTTTCACTTACATGTTCTGTAGAAACTTGGAAATAAATTATTTTCCTAAATTTTACTATATAGGAAATTTCCTTTTTCATCCTAAAAAGGGTGCTTCAATTGTCCTTTGCACAAAAGTGAAGGGGATTGAACTGCCCTACCTCTCTCCCTTCTCTCCAGTCTCCAGCCAGGCTGTTATGTCAAACAAAGTCTTTCTTATTATGGTGACTGCATAAAGCCTGGCTGTTCCTGACTGAGAAGCTGCCAATGGAGGGTGAATAGCTAAAGCTCTTTTTTAAGAAAAGATAATTTCTCCCCAGGAGAGCAATGGGTCAGAAAAGTTGCTGGGCAGCAGCAGTGGCTCTGCCCCCAATTTGTCCCAGGCTGTGCTCGCTTTGACTCACTGCCTCCCTCGGAGGGCCCAGATTTACAGACAAGCTTGCAGTGTCCCAGTAACATCTATTGTGGACAGAGGGAACTGGCTTTTCCCCCACAAATGAGCACGTAGCATTCAGCATATATCTAATTAATCTCACACAGATCTGCCTTTCCTGTGCTAAGAAAGAGGTGTAAAAAGTGAAACAAATGATTTAAATAACATGCGTATAAATTAAAATTGTATGCACCCAAGTCACCATTATTACGGAAACTATATTTTACCTATTTTCCTAAAAGTTATCAAGTTGCTATGGTAAACGAAACACTAAAAAAAACATGCATATATGAAATCACTGCAAAATATGTGTTCCTTTTTCATAATATACTAGTTGCCCATAATGAAACATCTAAACTGTTATACTGATTCTTTATTTGTAATGTACTTTAATATAAAATGACATTTATAATAAATTTCAGGAAAACCTCTTCAAACAGGAAGAATTAGGCCAACAATTGTGACATATTTTACTAATGAAGTCAGCATTTTATACATTTGCCAGTTTAATTATTCTAAGTTTTATTAAGGGGACAATTAAATGAAAATGGAAAACTATCCCAAAAAACTCTTTTTTATGTTTTATAGTTAAGATTTTAGCAAACACTAGGTTCAAAATTACCAAGTCTTCTTATTTAGAAGTTTATCTGTGATAATGGTGCACTTGTGAAAAAG
The DNA here is from genome assembly GCF_016906955.1 of Phacochoerus africanus. Lineage (NCBI taxonomy): Eukaryota > Metazoa > Chordata > Mammalia > Artiodactyla > Suidae > Phacochoerus > Phacochoerus africanus. The sequence continues at coordinate 91,293,363 of NC_062553.1, forward strand.
GCTGTTATATGTGTTCACAAACTACGTCAGCCTCCTAACTTAAGAAATTCCTAAATTAAAATGCTGATTATCCAAATGAGAGCCCTTTGTTACCAATGAGCCGGAAGTAGCTAAATTCAATTTTACTTTAGTAAAGGTGTATCATTTTTATGTGAGACTCTTTCTTGTATTGCTTAATAATTACTGTTAGTAGTATTTGATACTATGTTTACAATGAATGGCATAAGTCCTGGCTCATAATATGTCTCTTTGTAATCAGCGAAAGTAAATATAACTCTTGGGATAAACCAGGTAAGTACCGCCCTGTTATCTGAGCAAAGCAAAGAGGCAGTGACCTACTTTCCTTTCACATTTTGCCTACCAGCAGTATTAAATCAAATGGAACACATTAAAACCATCACGAAAGGCAGACAATAGTTTCTCTCTGATTGCCTGCCTCAGCCTGGTAGCAGTGTGAAAGTTACAAAAGTCATTTGTATCAACTCATTACCATGTCACCTCATTTCATGCCCCTGCTGGATAAGTGGCAATAAGCCCTGTGTTAGCGAATTCCACATTGTCACCATTAGAACAAATCCTAATAGCACCCAGCTGTCGAAGATTACCCTAGACAGTTATTGAGATTTAGGAGGGGCAGCTCGCTACTGATTTAGGACATATTCTTTAGAATGTTCTATCATTTATTCTGGAATGGAGAAATAAAGCTAATTTTATGAAGAGTCCTCATGAATTATTTTTTTCATGTAGGATACTATAATGCTCCCAGTAGAGTGTTCTTCTTGCACTTTAATCCAAGGTAGTGATGTTGTTGCATCTTATGTAGGCACTTAAAATACAACTTAATGCCAAGTCACTGCCAAAACCCCTGTGTGAATTCTGAGGACGTTAAATTAACTGAAAAATTTAATAGTAAAATGAATTCTTTGATGTATTAAAAGTTTTCTCTCTTCTTTCAGTATGACAATGAACAAAGAATTGGTCTTGCTAAATTCTAAGGAAACCGGTTTACAATACATCTAAGAGCTGATCTAGAGGAAGACTTGCACACTGCAATCTGCCCAGTGGGCAGACAGTTTACAGCAAACATAACTATTGTTAGCTTATGATGTATTTTTACAGCACAGTACCCATTTTGCTGTGTTAATGACTAAAGATCTTATAACTTACCCTGATTTCTACATAGTGGATTTATATCATTTATTAAGTTAGCGAGAGAAAACTAAAGAAAACAAACTTCGCAGATAATTAAACGCATCTTCAGGTTTATTTTCTGCTAAGCCTGTACTCATCTAATATGAAGCACACAAATGCTACATGTTTGTGCAGTGTGTGGAATACTCCAAATGAGGGGAGTCTTTAAGTTAGATCGAATTTGTACTGTGGCTTTCCGTCAGGATCACCAGAGTGTTGCCTATAATGGCCAGGTAGGAGCTGTCTTTTCCAGGTGTTTAAGAAGCTGAGAGAAAGGAAAGAGAGAGAAAGAATTTAGCCACATGTACTTATGTTTGGGTAGTGGTGTGTATGTGCCTGTGTGCTCATGTGTTTGCATTTGTGTAAAGAAAGGAAGGAATTGAGAAAGAGAATGACTAGATTCTACAATCTGCTGAATATGTTCTTATCTGTTAATGTTAACAACTGTAAGAGGTCCTGGCCTTTTGGAAATATCTTCCAATGAGTTCTCTCTGCTATTATGATCATTTTCTACATGTGAAAATTTGAAATAATAATAAAAGTTACCTCAGAGAGTTTCTTTGGTGATTACATTACATAATAAAAACTTAAAATTATCTCATATAAGAGGATTATATACAAGTTTTTTTATAATATTAATTCTGGAAAAAAGTCTACATTTATTTATTTACTTTTTTTTTTCTTTTGGTTTTTAGTGCCTCACCCATGGCACATGGAAGTTCCCAGGCTAGGGATCCAGTGGGAATCTGCAGATTCCAGCCTACACCACAGCCACGGCAACACAGGATCTGAGCCGTGTCTGTGACCTACACAACTCATGGCAATGCCGGATCCTTAACCTACTAAGTCAGACCAGGGATGGAACCTGCATCCTCATGGATACGAGTTGGGCTTGTTATCACTGAGCCACAATGGGAATGCCAAAAAGTCTACATTTAATTGTGAGTGATTTCTGATTATATTACTTCTCATTACTATTTGTGCTTATACATTTGCAAAGCGTTTGATTAATTATGATGGAGTTCCCATTCATGGCTTAGCAGAAACAAATCTGACTAGGAAACATGAGGTTTTGGGTTCCATCCCTGGCCTCACTCAGTGGGTTAAGGATCTGGTATTGCCATGAGCTATGGTGTAGGTCGCAGACGTGGCTCAGATCTGATGTTACTGTGGCTGTGGTGTAAGCCAGCAGCTGCAGGTGGGATTCGACCCCTAGCCTGGGAACCTCCATATGCCAAGGGTGCAGCCCTAAAAAGCAAACAAAAACAAAAACAAAAAATTAATTATGATATCCAATTGTACAAAATACCCAGTTTGGGTGCTTTTGTCTTAGGGAACTGAATGCTTGCATAGCATTGGAATGACTGACGACCTTAAATTCCTATATGCGCCCATGCTTTTTGTAAAAAAAAAAAGCAAAAAACAAAAGTAAATCTGGTAAATAAATCTATGGATCAAATTTAAGGTAGAAAATTTTGGGCAGGTACATTTTAGTAATCAAATTGGAGACCTATGACACTGAGAATTTTGTCTGAAAAATAGATAGATAAGAAAACCACTGTCTATTCAATCCTTTAATATAAAATATAAAGCATACCAATTATGTATGAGGTGTAGAAAATGAGGAGGCAGGATTACTATAACTTCACGGAGGCCCTTTCCCCCACCATGAATTTAAACATGATCCTATCTATTGAAAAACTATGAAAATCAACAACCAGATTAGATCAAATTATAATAACTCAAAATATTCTCAAAAATGGTGTAAGTCCAGAATAAGTTTTGTGGCAGAGATAAAATTTCCATATAGCAAGTCCATTTTATAAACTATTATAATTTGATTTCCTCTTATTAAAATTTACCTATAGAGAAATCATCCATTTTCCAGATAATCTGTCTTTGAATTTTGTTAGCGTTATAGTACATACTTAAAAATAATAAAGTGTTACATATATATCTTAGCAAGCATAACTATGTGTCTCTATTTCAAAAAGAAAAACCTAACATTTATGGGTTGATTCATTAGAATATTGAGACTGGAGATATTTATACTACTGGTTTATTAAACAACTAAATTCTAACCTGTCAAAATTCCTCAAAAACAGGCTACTGGTCTCTGAGATGAGACTCAGATTTTACAAGTGTGAATGTGTGCATGAATCTAGGGATATCATTTTCCATCTAAATTCTATACCATACATTATCAAGTTTCTCGACTTTGTAGAAATTTGACTTACATTGTATATTTTTTCTTCATCTTTTCCTTTAGTTGTTTCAACACAAATTTATTATCATGGCACTTTGTAAACAGCATTAACAAATTTGTCATATGGGGAAATGCCCATATATACACTCTTACAAAAGTGGCATATGGGAGTTCCCGTCGTGGCGCAATGAATGGCTAACGAATCCGACTAGGAACCATGAGGTTGCGGGTTCGGTCCCTGCCCTTGCTCAGTGGGTTAACGATCCGGCGTTGCCATGAGCTGTGGTGTAGGTTGCAGACGCGGCTCGGATCCCACGTTGCTGTGGCTCTGGCGTAGGCCCGTGTCTACAGCTCCGATTCGACCCCTAGCCTGGGAACCTCCATATGCCACGGGAGCGGCCCAAAGAAATAGCAAAAAGACAAAAAAAAAGTGGCATATGTATATATGCACAAAGATTATGTATCAGAATATTTATTTTGAGAAAAATAGAAAAATAGTTTGTCAAAGTCTTAAAAAACCTTTTTTTTTTTTTTTTTTGGCTTTTTAGGGCGAGGCCTGTGGCATATGGAAGTTCCCAGATAAGGGTTGAATTGTAGCTACACCTGCCAGCCTGTACCACAGCCACAGCAATGCCAGATCTGAGCTGTGTCTGTGACCTACATCACAGCTCATGGCAATGGCAGATTCTTAACTCACTGAGTAAGGCTAGGGATCGAAACCCTCATCCATCCTCGTGGATACTGTTTGGGTTCATTACCACTGAGACACAAAAGTAACTCCTAAAACCTTAATAATGGCAAACGGTGGACAGGTAGAGTCAGCACTCTTAAAAAGTCTTTAAAAATATTGCTACCTCTACTAAACATTTTCAAAAAATTTTAAAAGCTTGTTGTCTTGAACTATGAAAAGTTACAAATATGAGAATATTTCTAGAGTCAATTATTCCTCTTTATATTGCATAATAAATATACAATTGCATTCTATGCAGAGTTGCTAAGTCATTTAAGTGTCATCTGTAGTCTGATAGTATCCTACCATAAGAGGAGTCTTTCTTTGAAAAAATATTTTTTTTTAGCAGTTAACTTTTTTTCTATTTCTATAGTAATTTCTAATAAGTATGTATTACTTATGGTTCATCTTAAAGAATACACATTATTAAGAACTCTGATCTTTTTCTATCTTCATTTCTGTGTTGCAGCTAACATATGAAACAGAAACTGGGGCTCAACCGTAATCCCATATTTTCCTCATATGATGAAAAGTGAAATATATATTAATCATGGTCTGATAAGTATGTCAAGAATAGGCATGTCAGTTTTTATGTAGTTTAGAGTTCTACAGCTAGAGCAGACATTTACGGTCACAGTCTTTTTTTTTTTTTTTAAGTATACCTGGCTATATTTATATCCAAAGGAACAGGTTTTCTTGTAGACCTCACTAAATACATGGCATTAACAAAAGGTTTCCTCATGCATGCATTGCCATAAATATTACAAACAAATTTAATAAGAATTCACATAGCTGCCAAGCTTAGGAAAGGATAATTTTAAAACCATACTTTGCGATTGGTATCTTTGACTACTTGCAGAAATAGAAGACCAAATAATTCTATGTCAACAATGAATTGCTTTGTGATCAGAGAGTTTAAAAATTATTCTAAGGCTAGAAACACACATAGTTCTAATAAAGGAAGTCATGCAAGGAGAGGAATAGAGGTTGTGAATATACAAACTCCTACTGTGGCTATAAGAAGAGTATATTTTGGAAGCCTGTTTTGTTTTGTTTTTTACTTTGTTTACAGATAGGTTGTCAATAATGCATGCTCATATAAAAAGGGAAAGACTTTCTTCCTTTTTCTGAATTCTCAGTTTTTGAGGAAATTGCTTCTACCACTTCAGAAAATAACCAAAGGTTATTTGGCATCGATCTATTATTAGATATATTATTAGCAACTTTATCACATGGTAGGCATAAATGAAAAGATGAAGAAGTGATAGACATCTGACTTCCTAGAGAATGAGACTCAGAGTGAGCAATCTGTCACTTGCCAAGCTAAAATATGCTACACTCTAAAATACTTGTTAATATTAGAAACTCATCTTTATCTTATCCCGAGGGGGTCAAACATCATAACCCAATATCAGAAGCACACATTTCATCACTTAATTCTTCATCACTTTGAATTGTAAATGCCTAACCTTAATTTTATGTAAGGTTTAATTTTTTTCTTAGATCAAGCAAAATTGGTACAAATGAGCAGCAGTAGTATACCAAATATTAAATGAAAATAATTATATACACACACATAGACATCACTCTGAGTTGTGGTTATGGATAACATAGATGATTTAAAAATTATTTAAGAAGTAAAATCAAAAGGTATGCAGGCTTATTTGATATGAAGTTTAAGATGTGAAGCAACAATTTCAGTCTGCATAATTGGGTGAATGGTGGTAATTTTCATTGAAATAATATTCAAAAAATTTATACTCCTGTTTTTTTTTTCCCCCTCCTGTACATCAGTTCATCAGTTTTCAGATATTTTCAGATAGGCTCACTCAATTTTTTTATGTCTTGTATTTTTGGTGATATTACAATGTAATTGCATTTAAATAGAAAACACTAGAAGACACTTGAAAGCCATTTAAGTACAAGTGGTAAACTAACCATCAGGTAAGAAAGTAGATCCTAGGCAATAAGACAAAAAGGAAAAGATGGGCGGACCCAGGATGGATCCTTGCAGAAAATTTATCACAATTTCAGGATAAGGTAGGATACACTTTTAACGAAACTCTCAAATCTGCCAGAGAGGTAATAAGAGGAAAAATCAAGAAACATGAAGGAAGGCAAAAGAAGGAACTGTTTCAAGGAGGGATTTTGTAAAAGAGTTTAGTGCTTTTGAGAGATCATTTAAAATTAGAAAAGAAATACAACTTAGTAGAAGAGAGCCACTAATTCTTTTGCAGCAGAGCTGTGTTCTTGGATGGATGGGACAGTAGACACATCTATGTAGAGTGAAGATTGAATTGCAAAATTCAGAGACTAAGTGATAAAATTTCTGAGAATTTTTCTTTATGATAAAGTATGTTATGAGAATTAGAAAAAGATATGAGATCATTAGGTCTTATGTCTATACATGCTTTTCTGTTATATTTTCCATTTTTTTAAGAGGAAATATTTTAGCATATTTGCTTTAGTTATTTATTACTGTATAATCAGCCACCTCAAAATGAAGTAGCTTAAGACAGCAATAATCTATTTTTTTATGTTTTTGTTGTGGATCTTAAGTTGGGCAGGACCTGGCTGAGTGCTTTATGTGTTCCACATGAGAAATGAACAGGGTCATTCACAACTATACACAACTGGTGACTGAGCTGGCTTGAAGGTCCAAGAATGATTTACGTTAGGGCTTAAATCCTATGATCCTCCTCATGACCTCTATCTCATCATAGGGTTTAATTTAGGTTCTCCTACAGCTTAGCAGCTAGATCCCAAGAGGGAGTTTTCTAAAAAAAAGAAGCTCTGATGTACAAGTGCTTATCAAGCTTCTCTTGTCTCATATTTGCTAATGTACCATTGATCAAAGTAAGTCACATGCCCATCCCAAGGTTGATGAGAAAGACAGGGGGCGTGGTATCTGGTGACACAAAATTCACTTTGAAGACACCAACTTAATAGTCAGCCTCAGTGTTTCAAAGCCAATACACATGAAACCAGAGAGAGGAGGGAGGGAGAGAGGGCGAAAGAAAGAGGGAGGCAGGGAGGGAGAGTGATGTTCATTTTTCAACATTTAAGAAAATGTGGGAAGGTTTGGGTGGATTGGGATCAGGTGGGAAGGAAGGAAAGCTTCTCTGCCATATCAGGAAGGAAGGAAATGAAAATGGATGAAAATATAGATAGGCTCGTATCTTTAAACCTGGAAGACATTGTCATTAGATGGTTTCAATTTTCTCTCCAAAGCAGGAGACACAATTGTCAGCTATATGTCAGGGGAAAAAAAAAAAAAAGAGGTTGGACATTTCTGAAAAGAAAGGGCTTACAAGGCCATGAAAATTAAGGGAGTAAGCTGGAGTAAGAAACTTAGTTGGGTCAGAGTTCCCCTTGTGGCTCAGCAGAGATGAATATGACTAGCATCCATGAAGATGCGGTTTCAATCCCTGGTCTTGTTCAGTGGGTTAAGGATCTGGTGTTGCCATGAGCTGCGGTGTAGGTCAAAGACACAGCTCAGATCCCACATTACTATGGCTTGTGGTATAGGCCAGCAGCTGTGGGTTGTCAGGCAATGTTTAAGAACCATGAGAGAGTGGTGATCATATATTTTAGCAGATGTCAGCCTTTTTGTATTGGTCAGTGTATTTTGCTATAAAATTTTACTAATTATGACCTAAAGAAATAAGATAAAAATGAAGAAATAACTGGGAAAATAAATGATGAAGTATTTGAAGAAATTATTATTTGAATATATAAATACACCTTAACATTTGTTTTAGGAGTTATAGTTTACAACTCTTTACTATTAAACTCTTACATTGTTCGGTTTCATTAACGACTCAATTGAAATGCTTATGAATTTACCAAAAGCCATATTGCCAAAAGTTTCAAGAAGCAAAAGTCACTCAGTGATCTTTACATCACAGCTACCTCCTAGGAATTCAGATAAAAATTCACCCAAACTCCTACTTGCTTTATGGAAAGAGACAATGTAGCTTAATAGATGAGAGTAGAATTCCCAGTAGTGATTGTGAGAGTTGCGTAGTACTGATTGGGTTTTATGCCAGCCTGACAAGCATTGATTATTTAACTTTGGGAAAGCTATTTAATCTCCATTTGTCTTTGTTCCTTTATATTTGAATCAGGATTATTATAGTACACAATGTAAGAATTTAATTTAATGAGAGAATATTATAAGGTGCTTAGCTTAGTGCCTGAACATGTAATAATCACACAGTAAATAGTAGATAGATTGTGGTGATTAGTATTAGTAGTGGTGCTTAAAACTAAAATTAAAAATCAAAACACATTTATAATTTTAAGAATAATAAAGTCCTGGGGAATACCAAAGGATAATATCTGTAGTTAGAGCAGTGATTACTTTTACATAATGACTTATAAAGCACCTATTTTGTATCATGTAGCCAACTAAGTACTAGGACCTGTTTATTAAATCAATAAAATGAGATTATATGATATGTTTTAAGTCAATTTTGATGGTGTGCCTTGCCCTACCTTCCAATGTATACAGAAATTCAAAATTGATTTGATATAAGTAAAGCAGAAAATCATTAGAAAAACATGTAAGTAAATCTGGTAAATAATTTTCCATTCAGACAGACATAAATGGAAAATTTACCCACAAGTAATCACTTCCGTGGTTCCTGAACCTAGTAAAGACCATAGTTACCATGAAGAATAATTAGAGACGCTAAAATCCTGCAAGGCATTATGAAATGAAATCTCAGTTAATTTGCAATTATTTTTTAATTTCAATTACCTACAAAAACCTCACCTCTTTATACATATATATGGCATATTGAAGGAAAATTTGATTAATTGACTAGTTAGGTATTTTATATAAGTTTACTTGTATTATATATACTGACTATGCAGTACTGACACTATGGAATTTAAAGTATATTTGTAATGGAAAAGAAAATTCATTCATTTATAATATCTTGTTCTATTTCTCTTTTCTCTTATTTTTTCTCCTCATTGCTATATTAAAAAAATGCCACATTTGTGCACAGAGAAGGTGAAATTTTATTTGGGACTTGATTGGGGAGAGAGATGTGAGAGAGTTGGCTCACAAATTGAGAAGAACAGCAAGCACAATGGTTACAAGAGATGAAAGGATTGAATTTATTTAAATAGTAAGCCTTTAGGCATACATAACAGTGTCTTAAAGTCATTAATTCTAAATAAGACTTTAGAGGTTAGTAGTATCTGCATTTTTATATCTTAACTTCTTTCACTTAGGTATGTGCCATACATTCTTATGGATCAGGGTTTGTAATCCAGAATCTAATAAGGGGCATTTACAATTAATTTTTAAAGGCAATCATTACTGATTAGTCATAATTTCCTGTGGCAAAATTTTGACTTGTTCAGACGTACACTAGGGAACTGTAAACTTTAAAACCACTGAATTATATTCACATGGAATTTCATATTAATATTCACTTATATAGTTTCTGAAGCTAAAAAAAATATAATGATCATACCAATGATAAATATGGGGGAAAATTACCCTGCTTCATAAATTGCTTCTCATGTTTTCCAAAAATACCAAGGAAACTATCAAAACTGATATAACGTATTGCTTATGAGGCAATAAACAAGAATGTATTTTGGAAGATACTCTTAGGTGCCAGAGTAACTATCATGCAACACATTGCTGGAAACCATCGCTGCCTCATACCCCAGGCACCTGCAAGCTTTTGAGAAGGAGTACATGCTACAGTGACTATAAGCCAATTTTCTTTGAATCTAAGCTCTACCACATACCAGCTGTTCAACTTTGGGCAAGTTACTTGCTTTTTGGAGGTCCAAATTTTGTTCTTTACAGATTAAAAAAATAATATATGTGTTCAGGAGGTTATTATAAATGTTTCATAATAAAAAATAATTACCATTAAATTTATTAATACAAATTTGGGAGTCAGGCACAACGTCAAATGCCTCCCATTTTTAATCTGATGAAGAATCATATAGTGAGTTAGGTGTCATTATTACCACCATTTCAAAGATGACCAACTGGAGCCTAAAAAGCATAAGTAATTTGCCCAACACATGACACATGGGAAGCATTTCCTAGAGCACCTGGTGCCCTACCCTTTGACAGCAGCCTGTTATTTCCCTTTGTACATCTTTAGTGTCTGCTAAATTCCTTTAGGATCAATCATTGGCAATGGTCATCAAAATAGTTTCCGTATTAATGGATAACTTTAAACTTTTCCCTCTTTGCAGAAAATCTCAAGCCCTTCATCCCAACATGTAAAATGAAGTGAGTCAGTTGAAAGGAACTAGATGATACGAACTACAGCCTTAGTTACAAATCATTGAGAAATGCAAGCAACAACTGTTTATTGAGCTCTGACTGTATGACAATTAAATGTTAAAACCATTTAAACATCAGAATGCTTAATTTTTGAAAATCAGGATCACAAAAACTTTAAGGCAGTTACCACCATTAAAATCTCCTGTTTCATGTCTACCATTCTGAATAGGAAGAAAATTGGCCAGGAGTAGAGAGAACTTAATGATGTGTGTGTGTTTCATAACACCAAGTATGTAGATAAAATCAAACATTTTCACATTATTTGATATTTTTCTGCATCACTTTTAGATAGATAAATGGGGTTGGTTGCTTCTAGGTTTGAAATCAGAGATCATTGATTTTAAATCTCTGTCCTGCTTCAAACACATCACACCCACCTCTAACTCTGGGCTTTTTAACTCAAGAAACAGTAGAGACCTGTAAAGAATTATCTCCAAATAGGTATCAATAAGTATCAAGAAAGTTTCTTTATTTGATATCAAGGTCAATACCATTGGAAGTCAGCACTTAAGTTAAAAATTATGAACGACTTCAGAGGCTGGCAAAGTTGCAAAAACCATACATCAACCTGAATATTATATAACAGAATAGTTATTTATATTTAAAAAGTTAAGTAGTACTGTGTGCTGTCTACATCTTAGCTCAATTCTGTATAACTCTAGGAAAGAAGAATTATTGTCATGCTCTCTATCTAACAGAAAAAGAAAGTGAAGCCTAGAATAGCACATAACTTGTACAAGGCCACATATCTAGTAAGGAGGAAAGCCAGGTTCCGAACCCAGGAAGCCGGGTTCCATCTTCATTAGTCTTAACTGCAATCCTCCTCTGTCTATGAAGCAGGGACTGTGACAACCTAGTGAATACGTGTCTGCTTAAAATCATTCCCCTCTCCTCTCTCCTTTTTTTCTTAACTGCACTTGGAAAACAAAAAGTTTGTATTCTTCTGAGCTGTCTCATTTCAATTCCTGATTTAATTAAATTTATGTTTTGATGGTGAAAATAATACACAAATCAGAAACTGTCTTCTTTTATCTTGAAGGAAAATAACACCTGTTTTGAGTCATTTTTGTCTGGTGTATTTGCAGAAAAAAAGACATGACCAATAAGGGAATTTCTCAGGTTTTATGCAGGTTGGATTTTCTGAAAACATAAAACAAAACATTTTGTCTTCAGAGCCTCCAAGATAAAGCAGAATGCTCTTGTTTGAATCAAGCATTTCAATGGAAATTTTTTTTGTGTAACAAATGTGAAATACAGCAGCAAAAGCAATTAATACTCAGTCATATTTCTTTTAAGTCATTCGTAAAGTACAGAGAAAGAAGGAAGAAATATAGCAAGAAAGGTTTTCAATCTCAACCAAATTTGTGTGGCCTCCATACACCTCATAAGATCTGCTCCTAGCCAAGCAAATGATCTAATATTAATATCTGTCATACAGAAAGGCAATCTTGTCTTTTAACGATGCCCTTTCTAGCTCTAGAGTTCAATTCTTCCTTCACACATTAAGACGGTGTCAAAAAATTATAATGACTAATGCAAGGTTGAATTTTAGCACTCCTTGTTAAATCCAAGTCTCCGAAGCATGTAGTTTCATTCTCATTTTATAGCAGTTCCCTTTCAGTCACAGAGAAAAAAAGGAACCAGGTTTTACTGGTTTAAAAAATTAAACTTATCTGATAGTCTCCTTGGAAACATATATTCAATTATATAAAATGTTATTCTTAATATATTACATCAGTTTCTAATAAAAAATCAAACATGTCATTTGGTCTGAATGATGTATTACAAAAATTAACTTTTCTTTGCTATTTGCCAAATAAAAATCAATTTCATAAGATTGGCTGCTGGAGACAGAAAAATAAAGACATTATCTCATCCATAAAGTGTTCTCTTTTCCCCCTTTAGAGACCCCAAAGAGAACACTGGTTAAGCATGATGTCTGAGTAAGACATAACTCAGGTTTAGTTTTTAGATTTCTTAAGCTAAATTATTTGCCCCATCTCTACCTACCATATTGTAGGGCACCTTCATGCTCTCTCTTCTGTTACTAAAATTAATGTTTAGGGATATTGTCATTAAATTAGGTTTATAGATGAAACGAGACTCGTGAATTACTCTCCTTTCCTAATACCAGCCTTACAATTTTATAGGAACTGAAATAATATTCAAGACTAGAGGGACAAACATGTTTGCCCCTAACTTATCATCAATGCAGTCTTCTCTAGAACACATCATATATGGAGAACTTAGCTGGATTTATAGCACTTAAACTTTTCTGTATATTTTGTTATAAAATAAATGTTTCTTTTACAGAAATAATAATTATGAGGAAATAGAAATGGGGCTTTCTTGGAGAGTGGAATGCAGGGTTTTAAGGGCTCCTAAATTACAAGATAGGCTTTCAGTCTCTTTCAACTATGAATAAATAGCCAAGGCAGGTGGATATCACTGCTTGGAGTCCATTGGTCTCAATAGACATACCTTGAAAAATGGCATATATTCAAAATACCTAGCAAAGTGCAGATTCTGCAAGGTTGAGGGTACACAGACCATGGTTGTCCTGTCTTTGATAGAGCTATGGGCTGATGGGGTGCAGAGCTAGGATTTACTTCTGTCACATGTACATTAATACATATATTTATAAAAGGAAAATTTTAGCTATGCTTTAAATAAGTTATTCTGAGTTTTTTTGTTAATTAAATATCAGACCAGGCCATGGCTTTCCATATTGTATCTTTAAAAGTGTGAAAAACCTAAGATAAATTGAAAAAGACACATATTTTAAAAAATAGAAGAGAATATATTTCTTGTAGAAATAAAAAATAATTTTGATATGATTAATATTCAAGATATATCTCTATGAATACTAAAGTAGAAAACAACAATTGTTTTTAAAAACTGCAGTGATAAATATGAAACTATAATTTTCAATTTTAAAATTCCAAGAGGATTTGCTTTATAGTGTTAATGAAGTGATATAATTGTGAAAAGCACTAAAGTACTAATTGAAAAAACTACTTACGTTGAGCTAATAAACACTGAGTTTGAAAGCTTTCAACTCCCTCACTTTTGTTGGAATCATCATGATCCTTCACCTGCAAGTATCTATGCCACACCTGTGCAAGGAAATTTAACAACAGGAAAGTCAGGAAGGACAGGCAGATTCAGGAGGGACTGATGAGAAAGGTGTTTTCAAAATAATGAAAATTAATTAAGGGGAGTACGGTTATCTGCTAAATAAATTTGAATTTTAACATCCATAATAAGAAGGTTTTTTAAAAAATATGTCTTGTAAGTGTCCAATTTCACCAACTTCAAGTCTTCCTTTCAGCCTCCCAAGAAGATAGCATCAGTTACTTGGGCATAAGAGTCCCTGATGGGGGGAATATATAAGACTATAAAATAATGTGTGAGACATTTCCATAAAAAATAGGGGGAAAAGAGACCTGTTAAAATTAGTCACTGGGAATCTAAAATAATACTTTCTTCCTGTTCATGACACCAGGTTTTGTTGTGTGTTGCTGCTGCAGTAGACCTATTAGGAGATTCTCATAATGAGACCTCTGCAGGCCTCTCTCCCCCATAGATTCATCGTGTGACAGCTTGTGGAGTTAAATATAACTCCACTGCTTTCTCACTGCAGGGGATTCTTACAGTCAGAGACCTCCCTAGATCCTCCTTCTATAGTGCAGGGAAGCTTCCATAGGATAAAACATATAAGGACTTCTTTCGCATACTGTGTAAGGCTATCTTTGGATCTCTTGCTAGCAGGGGAAGAGACAACATTTTGAGACATCTTGCTGAATCTGCTTGGATTTTTCAAGAGCAATCCTTTGGAGATGTGGCTCGGCTAGTTGACAAATATAGTGTAAGTATCCCAAAGTAAAGCATGTCATACTGTTTTCTGCTACAGAATGGGGCAAATACGCCATTGTTCTTTACATGGCATATATGCCCTTGACATTTGAAAGCTGTTACTGGTAAATATATATATTCTTTAAATGCAATCTTCTCAGGAAATTATATCTTTCATTTGCAGCCACTAAACTCAGACTTTATTTTATTGGTGACTAATGAACACACAAACACTTTTTCTGTGTCCAGTTACTAAATGAATGTGTTAGGAAATCACTAAATGCTAAAGACTGACTTTACAGTATGTGCATTTCTGACATAAAGGGAGAGAAAGGAAAATACAGGTCATATCCATGAGAATAAAGATCCATCTTCTATAACCAGAGAATAAAAGTGAATACATGCAGAATAACTGACCCTGCCTGAAAAAGTAAGCAATTTTTCTTCAATGATAAAGAGAAATATTGCATACCTCTTGTCTGTATACTTTTAAAAATTATTAAACGTTCTATATGCAAATGTCTATAGTTATTAAACACGAGGTAAAATATATCTAAATAGTGCTACTGAATTTATTTTGAAATAATTCATTCCATTAGTTTATCCTACTATGTCATCACATTTCAACACAAATATGTATTATTATTTTAGCAAAATTGTTTGATGGGTTCAGGATCACTAATATGTACTGTGAAGCACTTTAGTTGGTCTAGAATATATTTCACAGAATATTTTTAAGTTTTTCATTTTTGTTTATAATCTATACATGATCACAAATGCATTATCCTAAAATAGTTCCTCCCTCTTTTAGGCATTTCTATGCATTTGGTGAAGTTCTAAGTATTCAGATGTTAAAATAATCCACTTGCCAGATAGAGCAAAGCGGCCCAGAAATTCATGATCCATACTTACACATACCCCCGACCGAGGGTCTATGAGTAACAACTAATAATGATATAAAACAGAATTTTTACATTTTTTATTATCATCTATCATTGCTAAATACAAAATGCTGGCTTCTATTAAGCCAGCTACTGAAGCTTTTATCTCTGCTCACCAACTCATTATAATAGCAGATGCTGCTGTGATATTCTATAGCGTCTTTATATGGTTGTCCACACCACAGAGCATTGTACATGATTTTATTAGAGGGAGTGGATCAAGAGCCAAGTGAGACAAATTAAAGTTTCAACAAATACATGAAATACCTCAGTTTTATAACTTGCCCTGTTGTTATAGCAATACCCATCTTTAGGACACCTATTCAGAAAAAACATGACAGGCAAGGGCAAGTTTCTCTATTTAAAAACTGCAGAAGGTTATGTATTACTACCCTATGAGTTTACAATATGGCAATGTGAGTAGGGAATTCATAAAAGAAAGGGTGATCCTTAATTTATAAATTTAGAGATGTTCAAATTTTCTTATTATTATGTTGCCTGGTAATACTAAAACTAGGATTTGGTTGCTCTTTTAACTTTACTAAATATGTTAAAAATAGTTTACTTGCTTGGAGTCTTTTTCTAGGAAATTAGAAAAGTTGATTATTTTCATTTTACAAAATCAAACACTGATTTCCAGAGAGATTGTATATTTAAGTCCAGAAATTGAGCACAGCCTTTTTGATTCTCTGTACAACCTTCCAAATTTTACAAGAAACCTAAAACTAATTTTATTTTTATTTTATTTATTTATTTATTTATTTATTTATTTATTTTTTGTCTTTTGTCTTTTTGTTGTTGTTGTTGTTGTTGCTATTTCTTGGGCCGCTCCTGCGGCATATGGAGGTTCCCAGGCTAGGGGTTGAATCGGAGCTGTAGACACGGGGCTACGCCAGAGCCACAGCAACATGGGACCCAAGCCGCGACTGCAACCTACAGCACAGCTCACTGCAACGCCGGATCGTTAACCCACTGAGCAAGGGCAGGTACCGAACCCGCAACCTCATGGTTCCTAGTTGGATTCGCCAACCACTGCGCCACGACGGGAACTCCTAAAACTAATTTTAAGATGTATCTTCCAGGAACTACTATGTTTGTTTTATACTCTATAATGTTACAGTAAGCTAAAAAGCAATGTCATATAATCTCTGAATAAACTACAGATTTTTCTCTTATTCTGAAAACAGATTCCAAACTTGTATATTGCATTTCAGTTCATCTTAGTTACTCATAAAATAAAAGAATTCCATGTTATTAATTATTGGAAAGTAACTGATAAAATATATAATCCAAATTTAAATATTCTTTTCCTACCTATAAATGTATGCATGTGCACATACGATTCCTTTTAAGAACCAAATACAATGTACAAATACAATCTTATATTCACAATTGTCTAGCAATAATACTTGAACAGAATAAATTTGTGATTTGGTATTTCTTTTTCAAGCTTCTTTTAAGTTATAGGTTAAGAATCACACAGATGATTCAGACTAATTTACTTCCCTTTGCACTGATATATGCCGGTTTTGGTATCAAGTTTCCCAAACAAGTTTTCATTTTTTAAATTGCATTGATAATGATAACAGTTGTTAGAAATGAAAATCATATGGATCATTTATGAATTTTCATTTTTATGTCAATATGTTATATGTCTGAGCTTATTTAATCATCAAAAAACCATCCTAAGTAGGTATTATTTATATTTCCCTAAAACAAATAAACAAATAGAGACAAAAAGTGTTAGATAAAATCTCCCTGCATAGCTAGTTAGTAAAAAGGCAGAAGGTGAGCAAATCCAGATTAATTGGTGAGAAGCCCATATCTTAAACAACATGATATTCTGCATCCAGATTTTCAATTCAATAAATTATACAATCTCCTAAAATAGTTTCATATTTACATGTGACAATCAATAGATTATGTTTGTCTTCTCCATTCTCAGGAGGGAAGTGAACACAATTTAAGAATACTTGTGTGCCGATCACTGTAAGGAAGGCTAAGAGCACCAAACTTCGTTAAACTCATTTAATCATATGGTATTTACATACTTTTAAAAACTGATTCAATAGATTTCCAAAATAGGTTTGGAAAGAAGGCAAAATATTCAGTAGCTACATTACACAGATGATAATATGAGGAGCAAAAAGTTAGATGCTATTCCCAAGGTATAACAGCAAAATTAACAGCCGGTCATTTTTAACACCAACTTCCTCCATGGATAAAACTGTTTTTGTTATAATAAAATTATGTGAGCAATATTTATTATGGTCTGAAAAGAAGAGCAAACATTGCAAATTTTCCTTTTTGAAACTTGTATTTGCAATAGAGCAACCAAATTTAAGTAAAAATAAAATAAATTTGATGATACAAAAGGAAAAAGTAATCAAAATACCTTCAATCACATTAGTGTATTTCTTAAGAAAAATATAGTTTATTTGTATCTTTACTATTTTAAACATTAAACATTGATAAAAATCCCAATTGTTAAAAAAAACACATAAAATATGCTCAACATCACTAATTATTAGATAAATTCAATTCAAAACTATAATGACAATCCAAAAATTTATATGGAACTGCAAAAGACCCAGAATTGCCAAAGCAATTCTGACGAACAAAAACCAAGCAAGAGGCATAACTCTCCCAGACTTCAGGCAAAATTACAGAGCCACAGTCATCAAGACAGTGTGGTACTGGTACCAAAACAGCCAGACAGACCAATGGAACAGATTAGCAAGCCCAGAAATAAACCCAGACACCTATGGTCAATTAATGTTTGACAAAGGAGGCAAGAATATAAAATGGGAAAAAGCCAGTCTTTCAGCAAGTGGTGCTAGGAAACCTGGACAGCCACATGTGAATCAATGAAACTGGAACACACCTTCACAACATGCACAAAAATAAACTCAAAATAAAAACCTAAATGTAAGACAAGATACCATCAAACTCCCAGAAGAGAACATAGGCAAAACATTCTCTGGCATCAACCATACAAAGATTTTCTTAGGTCAGACTCCCAAGGCAACAGAATTAAAAGCAAAAATAAACCAATGGGACATAATAAAACTGAGAATATTTTGCACAGCAAAGGAGACCATAAAAAAAAAAAGACAAGTTATAGAATGGGAGAAAATAGTTTCAAGTGATGCAACTGACAAGGGCTAAATCTCTAAAATATACAAACAACTTATATAACTCAACAGCAAAAATGCCAACAACCCAATGGAAAAATAGGCAAAAGACCTGAAGAGATATTTTTCCAAAGAAGATATACAAATGGCCAACAAGCACATGAAAAAATGCTCAACATCACTGATTATTAGAGAAACACAAATCAAAACTACTATGATGTACCACCTTACACCAATCAGAATAGCCATAATTAATAAGTCCGCAAATAACAAATGCTAGAGAGGGTGTGGAGAAAAGGGAACCCTCCTACACTGCTGGTATGAATGTAAATTGGTACAACCACTATGGAAAACAGTATGGAGGTACCTTATAAAACTAAATATAGAACTACTATATGATTCAGCAATCCCACTCTTGGGCATATATGTGGACAAAGCGTTCCTTGAAGAAGACACATGCACCTGCATGTTCATTGCAGCACTATTCACTATAGCCAAAACATGGAAACAACCTAAATGTCCATCAAAAGATGAATGGATTAAGAATATGTAGTATATATACACAATGGAATACTACTCAGCCATAAAAAGAAAAAATAATGCCATTTGCAGCAACAAGGATGGAACTAGAGACTCTCATACTAAATGAAGTCAGAAAGAGAAAAACAAATACCATATGATATCACTCATATATGCAATCTAATATATAGAATAAATGAACCTTTCCACAGAAAAGAAACTCATGGACTTGGAGAACAGACTTCTGGTTTCCAAAGAGGAGGGGGGTTAAGAGATGCAAACTATTGCCTTTGGAATGGATAAGCAATGAGATCCTGCTGTATAGCACTGGGAATTATATCTAGTCACTTATGATGGAGCATGATAATGTGAGAAAATAATGCATATATGTATGTGTGACTGGGTCACCTTTCTGTACAGTATAAAATTGACAGAACACTGTAAACCAGCTATGATGGAAAAAATAAAAATCATTAAAAAAAAAACTACCATGAGATATCACCCCACATCAATCAGAAGGTCTACAAACAATAAATATAGGAAAGTTTATGGAGAAAAGAGAACCCTCTTATACTGTTAGTGGGAATATAAATTGGTATAACCACTATGGATAACAGTATGGAAGTTCCTCAAAAAAGTAAAAATGGAACCCTCATATGATCTGGGAATTTCTTCTTGGGCATATATCAGGAGAAAACTGTGTTTTGAAAAGATATATCCACCCTAGTGTTCACTGCAGTGCTAAATACAATCGCCAAGGCATGGAGGCTACCAAAATATCCACTGAAGGAGGAATGGGTAAAGATGTGTACTTATATAAATGGAATATTATTCAGCTCTAAAAAAAGAATGGAAAAATGCCATTTGCAGCAAATCATGGATGGATCTAGAGATTATCATATTAAGTGAAGTAAATTAGAAAAAAACAAATATCATATGATATCACTTATATATGGAATTTTTAAAAAATGATACAAATGAACCTATTTACAAAACTGAAACAAATTCACAAACTTTGAAAAATAATTTTATGGTTACCAGACTGGAAACATGGGAGGGTGGGATAGACTGGAAGTTTCAGATTGGCATATATACACTACTATATATAAAATAGATAAGTAAAAAGGATCTAACATAAAACGCAGGGAATTCTACTCAATATTCTGTAATAATCTATATGAGAAAAGATTCCAAAAAAGAATGGATATATATGTGTATGTATTACTGATTCACTTTGCTGTACATCTGAAATTAACACAACATTGCAAATTAACTATACTCCAATAGAATTTAATTTAAAAAGCCCAATTGTCACATAGAATAAGAGAGCTGAAATATCTTATGTCCTATTAATTTATGCATACAATGTTTATGTTTATTTCAAGACTACTAAAGTACCATAGAGGTTGGAGACATGATATATTCTCAAAGTGAATTTAAATGTTCTAAATTATTGTATATTTACTCTTGAAATAAATGTATGTAGCTGATATTGGTGTGTTGGAATGGCTATATAAATGGGAATTCTAGAAATTAACTTTCTTCTAGAATGCAAAGTTTATTTGAGTAATAAACACTACTAATTTGAGATTACATGCACATTATTAAAATTCAACAGTAACCACAGCAGTTACTTACAACTTATATCATTAGAAAAATTTCCCATGGAGAATTCTATTCTCAGAGTTGCTTAGAGTTGTTTACATAATGTGATTACAAATACAGATAGATATTTAGTTGGTGTTATTATTGTTTTTAAATTATCTGCAGATTCTGAACCCACTTACTGTTTGCACCTGGGGTGATAACTCCTAGCACCCTACTCTTGAGAAGAAAGTGCTTGCATCTAAAAGTAATTATTTGAAAGTATTTAACAAATAACTATGTGCCAGGCAATAATATGAAATGTGAGGAAATGATGATAGACATAGATCTTGAAAGGGACTTTCTGGGGAAGTGTTTTTCTACCTCCCAGAAGGACAATATCTCAACTACATATCTCCAAGGTGACGATGGTCAAAGTAGCTAAGTTTATTGTGTAGCTGCTACATTTAGACATTGAGTTGGGTGTTATCTGCTTTTTGTCATCAAAGGCTCCCAACAATCAATCAACAGGAGGCAGGCTGATCAAAGTAGACAGTCAACAGATGATACTGAATGAATTACTGCTGCACAGACTTTCTATTTAGTGTCACCAACAATTAATTTTTAGTAAATCTAAAACTATAAAATTAAAAATGAGTGTCAGTAAATATAATAAAATATGATCTAGTTAACATTTATTGATTACTAACAGGAGAATTTACCCTGAAATACTGAAGCTTAAGCCTCAGCACCCCTCACTCACACAGGCCTTTTCCAAAGCTCTAGAAAGGACCCCAAAAATGTATCAAACAAGCATCTTTCATATTTAAGACACTGCACAAAAAACCTTAAAATGCACTGAAACCTTATAGTTCATATATTGAAAGAAAGTTGAAAAAGGTTTCCCACAAAAAACCTTAAAATGCACTGAAACCTTATAGTTCATATATTGAAAGAAAGTTGAAAAAGGTTTCCCAAGTTTTACAATAATCCTAAAAATTTACATGACATTACCAACAATCTGTCAAGAAGCTAAATTTTTTTATTAACTATTAATAATAAAAATTTTGCAATCAATCATGCTAAAGGAATGGGTGAATTATCTTGCTATTTCTAGACAGAAAGTGGTATTCCAAAATCATTGTTATATAAAAAAAGATCAAAGAATACACAACCCCAAAAATTTAGAAAGAAAAGTAATACAGACATAGGTTAAACAGCTGACTGATAATAATGTTATTTTGTTTTGATTTTGTGATGTTTGGGATGTCAGCTTTATAATCACACTTATTTGTGTTTTCTTTCATTTGAAATAAATGCTCACCCTTAAAAATAAATTTAGATATAAATGATGGAAACTTGTTTTGGAAAGAGAAGAAAAAGTTAGAAATAGAATAGAGCACATGTGAAAAGCTATGAGCTTGGAGTACCTAGAACTTTTTTTTTAAAAGGCTATGATAAACTATATTTCATATTAAAGTGCAAGTGGAAATTATTAAAATGCTTTTTATTTTAAAAAGTGGAAGACTGATATTATTTAAATTTGTAGCTTACTGGGAGAAAGAAATTGTCTGTATGCTTTCAATACAATGTTATAACTGAACACCAAACTTAGTTGAGTCATATAGTTATTTGATATTCTTAAATTTATTTATAATGTGTTTTTATGAAGTAAAAATAAAAGTAAAAGAACATAAATATTTTTAGAGCCAAAAATAAATGGAGAAAGACCTTTGAGTTATAAGACTAACTTTCCAAGCAGAGGAGTCTATCTATGTCACCTTCTTCCAGGGCATTAGACATTTACTCAGAACTATATGGGAGTTCCCATCGTGGTGCAGTGGTTAACGTATCCATGAGGTTGCGGGTTCGGTCCCTGGCCTTGCTCAGTGGGTTGAGGATCTGGCATTGCTGTGAGCTGTGGTGTAGGTTGCAGACGTGGCTCAGATCCCCCCTTGCTGTGGCTCTGGCGTAGGCCGGCGGCTACAGCTCCTATTTGACCCCTAGCCTGGGAACCTCCATAGGCTGCAGGAGTGGCCCTAGAAAAGGCAAAAAAAAAAAGACAAAAAAAAAGTAACTATATGCACTTTATCCTATCTGATAGGCTGGTTTGCAAATATAAGTGAAAAGCAATAGGAAGATTTAAGAAAATAATGACCTTTAAGGGCATGGAAATAAATATTTTAAGAATCATAAAATTGTTTCTTTAATTGAGGCCATGGAAATTCCTGAAATCATCCAGAAATAGTATGCTGAGGAAGACAGAAAATTCTGGATGGGGAGGCAGTCATAAACATGAAAACCCCCAAAATTTAATTCTCTGGCAATTGTGAATTCAGAAGCTGTAGTCAATGTTGCCTTGAGCTGGTTTACTTTGGTGACATGGCCTCAAATAAAATTTACTTCTCCTCAAATAAATGCCAGTTTTTAGGAAATGCCTTTGGGGTTCATAAGGACAAGATGCATCTATTCTTTGTCATACTTCATAGGTGAGTCCTATGGAGAAAGAGATAGAGATAGAAGCTAAAGTGACTATCATCTATGATATGGGATGAGGCAAGTTCTACACATTTCAAAAGAACAAATATGACAGAGATCATGGGAAATAAGAACTTATCTCAATTTTTTAATAAAGAGTAACCTCAGGCTCAGTGAACACTGCAGCATTATTTTAGAATCATAAGTGCGTGCAGCATTAGGAGAATTCTGAAACTAATTCAGTATAGGTGCAGCATTGTGTGATATCAACAGAAAAAGTTGTTGGGAAGCATTGCTCTCAAATGCTATTTTGTAAAGACATGGTTTGTATGGAACTTCTATCTTTTCTGGCTGGAATCCTAAACCATTCTGTCTAGAAACAAAATATATATTTTCCTTCTAGGAAAACACTTCCCCGCTTCACTCCATCCTTCCTTGAGTGACAAGTCATTCAAAGAGCCCTAGCTTTCCCATGTCAGAAATAGTGACTAGATAAGGAGAGAGCCTTTTCCTGAAACAGCTGTTGATACAGGACAAATTATGGGAACTGATATATGTCCTGAGACAGATCTCTTTCCTTCTAGAGTTACCCCTGGCACTCCCCTAAGAGTTTTCTTTCTCTACACTTAAATCTTTTCTATAGAACTTAACATCAACTGAAAGAGTGCATACATTTTATCCATTTATTTATTGTTTGTTATTTTCCTTAGCTAGAACTTAAGATCTTCTCTAGATATTATATCTGACACCTGACACTCCTTAAGAGAGTTCACTTCTCTACAGATAATACCCCCCTATTTTATCACTATATGAGATAGCGCATATCTTACATAATCATTCATTTAGTGTTTGTCTTACTTTCCCAGAATTTACGTTCATTTGGGGGAATGGTTTTTATCTTTCTGATCTCTACCTAATCCCCAGTGCCTAATCAGAGTTCTGCCACTTCACACAGCCCAAGCTCCAACATTCCCTTCTTATGTTCTGTCTGAAAGTGTCTGGCACAGAACAATTGCTCATCTTAGTTACCAGGTGCTGAAAAGCTACCTGAAAATAAAGCGAACATATTCGTTGTAAAATTGAGTTATGAGAAACAGAATAAATGAAATGTTCCCAGAAACACTGGGAAGAGCTGAACACAGGCAACTTCATATTGTCCAATTAAAGATACAAGTACAATTGATTTTTTTTTTTGACTAAATTTAGTTAGTCATGAGTTTTGGTCACTTGCACCTAAAGGAATCATCATCATTACAAGAATTATGAAGCATTGGAAGTATTGTGAGTCAAATTTCTAAAGTGTTATACTGATTGAATCAAGGTAGGAATATATGTAGGGATAATAATCCAATCCTTAGTTTGGAGCCTGACAACCTCTATTTTTAGGTAGCAAAACATCTTGTTAAAATAGGTACTTTTCTGTCTAGAGACTTAGACAATGAGCATATTGAAATTGGAATTAAAAGTGAATTAATAGAACTTTTAAGGATGTTGGATTTTGTTGGCTCCCTCTTGTGGCCATCCTTTAAATATGTAAATCTCAATACAAAAAGTGCAGCCTTCCCAGGCTAGGCCCTTTACTGGTGGAAACAGCACATATGTAAGAAGTCATCAGATAATCATGTACTTTGAAAATTTTTCAAAGCCACATCCTCTGCTCCCCACAGTCTTAGTAGAAGCACAGTCAGAAAGGCAGGAGATCTAGCTGGAGAAAAAACTAGACCACAAAGAACCTTCCTGAAAAAGTAGTGGCAGGGTATTATACACCATCATAGCCTATACTAGTCTTCCCCTAAGCAGAAGATAAATAAAGAATACTAAGTCCTGAATACTGCTTCCCAGACCCAGAATCTTCAAATGCAAGGTGTGATTTCAAGAGCCAAATATGAAAATAAACATTTGGAGCATGTAACTCAAAGAAATGCTAGTCTATCACAGCTCAGCTTGAAGAAGATGCATTATTAGCCTAAGCTAATGAATTAAGGTCAAATTTTGCAACTATCTGAGGCAATTCACAGGTTAAAGAAACCCTCTTCAAGAGTGATCACGCACAGTTGGCATTGGACAAAAATCATCTCCCAGAAACAAAGCTGAAAGCAGACTGTCTAACCAATTAACTCATTGCACTATTGTATTTAGGATTCTTGGTTTTTGTTTGTTCATTTTTGTGATGTGGTATATTGATTTCATTTCTCCATTTATGAAAATGTGTTTGGTAATTTTCAATTAATTATATTCCTTATACCAATCTAGGATGTTGTGATGGTCATATAATTTATCACATAGGATAAGCAGCAAAATGGCAAGGAGGTATATCCAGGCCTGATAAAAAGGAATGCATAACATAGAGAGAAAGCCTCTGATTGGAGCTTGGTGCAATAATTAGGTCTTTTGTTTTAACTCATAGTAAAATAAAAGCACCTATTTGGTTTCATCTTAGAGGTCTCTCTCAAACTCTCTTTTTAATTTTTTTAAAAAAATAATTGATATGGGAGTTCCCTTCTTGACACAGTGGTTAACGACTGTGACTAGGAACCATGAGGTTGCGGGTTCGGTACCTGCCCTTGCTCAGTGGGTTAAAGATCTGGCATTGCCGTGAGCTGTAGTGTAGGTTGCAGACGTGCTTCGGATCCTGCATTGCTGTGGCTCTGGCATAGGTCGGCAGCTACAGCTCCGATTTGACCCCTAGCCTGGGAACCTCCATATGCCGCAGGAGCGGCCCTAGAAAAGGCCAAAAAAAAAATTGATATGAATGCAGGAAATTATAGACTCTATAGAAGCTTAGTACTACCTATAGCCATCTTCCCATAAAGGGGAACATGCTGAGAATAAAGATAACATGCAAGAAAGAAGAAATTAAAAGATGAACAGAAATAGAATATTAATGACAATATCCTGATGGCATTTGAATAGATCCAACTGAATTTGTCTCCAGCGTCATAGTCAGGCTTTTTATTCATATATGCTAATTTACCCCTTTACTCTTTGCATGAGTTTAAATTGAGTCTCTTAACTGATCAATATAGTCTGTAAGCCAGTAATGTGCACATCTCACTGTCACTGGATTTCATTTTACCCACATACTACCGTGGTCTAGTAGTACTTGCGAACATTAGAAATATGAAGAGATAGAGAAGCCCACACAGAAAGGAGTTATCAATGTTTCTAAATGGTGCTGCTGAGGCTCTAATAGGACTTAAAAACATATGTAAATGGGATTTCTTAGTTTGTTGAGAGAACATTTTTCATGGAATCAGCATATTAACTCTAGATTAAGTTATATGCTTATTTCACACATGCTCCATAATTTTTTCAGGAATTTCTAACTGTTGCAAACTGAATGATCAGTGAATTCAATTCATTTCAGCTACACTATTCATCTACCTATTTCTCAGGCTGAGAATTATCACATTGATAGTGGAGTTGACAGTAAGGGATTACTCTCAGATAGTGTCTATGTTGATGCCTTTAGAAGGTCAAGGAGCTTAGATATATGAACTGTAGCCTATCAATTAATATATGTATAATATTTGTTTCATAAACATATAAATTACATGAAGATTTGATTAATACTTAAAAGTCATATGTTTATATTTTTTCAATTTACAGGATTTAAGGGAATAAATTTACATGAATATGAAATTGAATAACTGTTCAATTTTCCAATTCATGTTTCAGGATGGATGTTTACTGACATTTCCTTAAATTACAGCAATGAATAGATGATCAGTACTTTATAACTGACAAATAATGACTGATATATATAAATTAAATTTTCTTTCATGTTTTACCTAAGTAGACATTTCAAAATTATAAGTAAATATGAGAATTTTATTTCTGGTGCTCAATATGCTTTCTCTGAAACACTCTTTTGTCATTGGTGAAAATGCAATCTTCTACTATTTAACTTTGTCCAGCATTCTTTTTCATAAATCAGCTAAAGGGAAGAAAATGTTGGATATAAAATAACTCTAGTTGATTTGTAACTCTGGGAAAAAAATAAATGAACTGATTTTAAGGCCCACAATTTCCCATATTAGTTTTTGATAGATGAGGTACTGTGTAAGATTTCCAAAGCATGTGTGCCAAGCGAACTCATTCCTGGCCTATAACACATTCTGCCAAGGCCCAGACTGCCAATCATAGTAGACTGCTACAAATAAATTGTTTTCTTTCCCTTGTATTATAATTATTTTAAATGTTGTCTCCATATATTATTCTATATTTTTATTATTTGCTATTTCAACATCAGTGGATATAATAGGCACTTGAAGAGTAAATACAATCCAATATAAATTTATATTTTCTCCCTGGAAAGGTGAAATTGTTAAAATATTAATTTCCTATCAGATGCCCATTCTATCTATTTTCAGAAACACAATTTAAATTCTATCACAGTCAAGCATTTAGTGGACTGGATGCAAGAGTCAAAATGTCATGGCCTCCCACTACTCCACTAATCTTCAAATGCTATTTTCACTCACTCTCACAGGGGCTTCTTGGTTCTGTCACTGTGCACATTATGGCTCACAGTATTTGGACAATTTATTTTCCTGAAGATGCATTTGCCATTAGTTGAGCCTTTATGAGAGAATAAATTGATGTCATATTTGTGACAGGAAAAAAGTGACTGGTCATTGTTATGGATTACTTAATACTCATTGGTAAGTAGAAAACAAATACAAATGATAGAAATTGTAATTTGTGTCCACGCATGACATATAAATGTTCCTTGAGGTAATCTTATGAATCTCTTGTGAAAAACATTAATCATATTTTGCTATTGCTCATTTGTAAGTCTCCAATGTGATTTAAAAAATAAAGTGGGGCTTGTGATGCTTTTGAGTCAAGATTAATATTTTATTATTTCTCCTTTATGAGAAAAGAAAATAATTAAACAATATTTCCTCAGTAAAATTACAATAGTTCTGTGATATGAAGCACACTAGATTGCAATGATATTTCTACATTAAATGGATGTCCAAAAAGTCAAACAAAAATACACAGTATTTTATCAAAAGCAATTAATCTTTTTTCATCCAGAGTATGACATTTCACTATGTAATTGCACAGGAAATTAAAACTCTTTTCATAGATTTAATAATGGATGAGATATGGGTTTTGAAATAATTGTTTTTATTGAGCTTTGTCATTCTAAGGCACAATATGCAAGCTGTGACTTGTAACTTGCACCTCTGTCAGCTCCAAGATGAATTACAGAAAAACAATAAGGGGCTCCATTTGGAGCCCACCGGGACACAAGCAGGTGCCAAAAATTCAAGCAAATATCTAACATTTTTATTTTTACTTTCAAATCAATTTCTCTGCCTACCATATTGTGTTATGCTGCTCTAACACTACACATAACAAGTTCCTACAATGACATTCCTTTATAAACATGTATATAATGCATGATGGTTATCACCTTCTACAAACATTTCTATGCATTGTTTGATGTTTAAATGTATCTAAAAACTTGGAGTGCAATGTTAATCTGATGAAATATCAAAATTCTAACAAATTGTAAAGTAGTGCTTTTATAAATGAGTATAAATGCCAAATATTTACACATTACATATTCCAAAGGCTAAGGTAGATAGGTAGATCAGTAGATAGATAGATAGATAGATAGGTAGGTAGATAGATAGATAGATAGATAGATAGATAGATAGATAGATAGATAGATAGATAGATAATGTTGTGTGTGTGTACATAATCTGTATTTCTTATTCATTTTGAAATATCTGTTCTCTTTCCCATCCTAAATACTTTTTATTTATAGAAAAAGAAATATTTATGAACTAATATGGGGGAGAAAGAGTTGCAGTTCCATTTTGAGAAGAAAATCAAAATTTAGCAAAATGGTGAGAAAGAAGATAGCAATATTCAGTTTTAAAGCTGAATATTCAGCCTAAACTCACATATCTTCTAATAAGGAAATAAAGATTGCTTGTAAGTTCAATTTGGTAGAAATAAGGTAGTGTTTAAAATCAAATAATCTTAAAATCATGAATTCCAACTATAACAATTATTTTGTATGTTGTAAGTGTTCAATTAATATTTCTGAATCAAATCCAAGTCAGAATGATTTCCCCTTCAAAAACTAGTTTGTATATTTTCTTCAAAACACATTGGAATATATACTTAATTTAGAAACGTCTCAAGTGCATGGCAGAAGCAGATAAAAGAAATTGTCTCTAGAGTATATCTTGAAAGAAAAATATATTTATTTACTACAGAAAAAATGTTCTCATGTTGCCCATTCATGAGATAAAAGAGCCAAAATATTAATTTTATGCTTTCAATAAATGATGCAGCTGCAGTCTACAGCATGCTTTTAAAATTCTTAATATTTCTACACATAAGTGGTGATTAGAAAATGCATTATGCAGAAACTTCTGCAGCTACTGATTGCAATAGAGATGGACAGAATCCCAATCTTGGGAAAGAAGAGAAGGGAGAGATAGTAGAAGGAGGAGGAGGATAACATAATAAAATGGAGATTCAGAAGTTGAGATAAAAAGTGAGGGCAAAGAGGATAAGGAAGTGGGAAGAACAAGAAAAGTAAGAGGGAAAATGAGGAAAGGAAGGAAAATGAAGAGGACAGAAAGAGGGGAAGAGAGAGAGTTGCAAAGATAGATGATGGCCAGTCATTTTTTAAATAACACATTTTTTATTAACTTCAAAGCCAATGGAAACTGTCAATGACCTACTTAAAATTCCCCTGTAAATAAAATAATTTATACAAGAAGAGGCAACACAACATCATCACTGAAAACAAGGGCTTTTAAGCTAAGTTCCTACTGGTTCTGTCTGGGCAGGTTCCTTATATTTATTGTAATTCAGTTTCTCTAACTTAATAATTGGTTTGGGGAGTTCCCGTCGTGGCGCAGTGGTTGGCGAATCCGACTAGGAACCATGAGGTTGTGGGTTCGGTCCCTGCCCTTGCTCAGTGGGTTAATGATCCGGCGTTGCCGTGAGCTGTGGTGTAGGTTGCAGACGCGGCTCGGATCCCTCGTTGCTGTGGCTCTGGCGTAGGCCAATGGCTACAGCTCTGATTGGACCCCTAGCCTGGGAATCTCCATATGCCGCGGGAGCGGCCCAAAGAAATAGGAAAAAGACAAAAAAAAAATGGTTTGATAACATTTGCTCCAACATTACTGCGAAAAGAAAGTGACAAAATTCACCATTTAGTGTGATAATCAGTACATAGTAAGTGCCTAGATAAAAAGAGGATAAAATCAGCAAGAAAATATCTATAAATACACTGCATTAAAATGAGGCACAGCATAGTAGAGATAAACAGCAACCGGAGTTGAAAAAGTATTAATTTTAGCACCCACTCTGGTACAACCTCAGGGGTTTTCCTTAGGTTATTCAATGAGTCATTTGAGTTTCCATGTCTGTAAATGGATGGGAGATTGTTTTATAAACTAAAACAATTATTTTAATTCTCATCTCATAATTAAATGGGATATTTAACACCAATGTACAAAAAATGTGTTATTAATATTCTAGGTATTATTCCTTCTAATTTAAAATTAATATTTTTATCTATTTTATATTCTACTTGTTTTATGAGTCTCAATTTATGTTTCTATTCCATTTTATTGAAGTAGATGTACTCCAAATCCAGGTTATTAAAATCTGTTTTTGAACTTATTGATTATGCATTCTAGGGCAAATTATTTAATTTATGCATTTAAACTGTGCATCAATTTCTTCATTTCTAAAATGATGATAAAGTGATATCTACCTCATAATATAAAACTTATATGCACTGGAATTAGAAAAGTGGCTGGAATACAGTAACCACTTGGTAAATATCTGCTTTTATACTTAGCTGTTAATTGCTATTTCTGAAGTCAGTACTGCTGCTCATTGGCGAAGATGATGGAAATAGTCATTGAGTGGAGTCAGAGAAGCTGATAACTTTCAACTGTGCTAAAATTCAAGCAAGATTATTTTGTGGTTCTGAGGCAGTATTCAGAACACAGAGTGCCAAAGAGGTAGGAGCTGCAATAATAAAAAGCACACAGATTTTGAAATTGGTCACATCTGGATTCTGATTCTCAATCTACCACTTCTAAACATGGTACTTGGATTTTACTTTGCTTTTCTAAATCTCATACTCCATTCATGTAAAATGAACACAGTCTTCTCTCATATATATCTAAACATTAAATGAACTATATGATATGTAGGACACACTGATATTAGAAAATATTAATCACATTTCTGGATAAAATAGAAAACATAATGTATTTAAAGCATACTATTTGAATGTGAGAGCCAAGGCTTATTCAATTTACTATCAGTAGTTTAATAAAAAGTACTAATAATGGTGATAAAATCATCTTTGTTATTATTATCTTATTTATCTAAAGCCAATGGAACATCTGTATCCTTGGTTTTGCTGATTAAATCTGGATGTTTCTAGCAGCCTCCATTACTTTATAAATTACAATGTGTAAGAAAAAGGTACCTATACACACTAGCAAAATGCTTCTTTAATATAGAACTTTTCATCAAACTTTTCCTTTATAAGTCTTATACAATATCTTTATTTTAGGAAGTATGATGAAGATTTATAAATGTTCAAAATATATAAATTAGGTGTCAAAATAATTTTTAAATTTATACATATGCTCCATATTCTAGTTTTATTTTTATAGCAAATTTGAATCATATTTCTGATTTGATTCAAAAATAAATTAGTCTAATGTTGTTATCTTCTAAAATTTAGTCTAATAAGTAATAACATTTTTCACTCTAAGAGATAAATTAAAGCTTTTATTTATAAGTATGCTCACACTTTCCTATGAAATTAAATTGACAAATGTCAACAATGTTTAATAGCCAAGTTTTACTCAACATTAATCTTTGGAGCTTTGAATCTTTTTACCAGTTCAAAGTTTGATGTGAGTGTATTTTTCTTTGCTAGTAGCTAATCATAAAATAAAGGATATTATGGGAAAATTTGTTTAACAAGCAAAGTAATGATAGAAGAAATTCAAGTAGTTACTCTATATCTTTATTGACTGTGATTTTTGTAACCAAGTCATAAAATACAGATTTTAAAACAATTATGAAACTGAGCTTCTAACTGTGAAATAGATTCTGTGTTTTCAGTGGCAATCCAATTGATGGCTGTGGCTTATTTTCATTCATAAAATGTAAATGTTTATATTAATTTAGATGAATTACAATACAGAAATATTAAAAGTTAAAACAGTTCACAAACCAAAATAGAAAACTACCAAGATATGTGTGCACAACTAAGTATAATATGAGATGCATAAAATCCTACAAAATCCAGGTTGACTATGATTCATTTTAAATTCATATGATGAAACATACTTAATCATAAGTTTAGCATGCTACAGAACTGCCACATATCCTAAAGAATGAGTGATCAGTAAAATAATGCCATCAGTGTCTTCTAAGTGGTTTTACAAAAATGTTTCCCCTTAGGATATAATTTGATTCTAAAAATCTTAATAGAAATACAGAAGCTGAAATTAGGAGTTCCCGTCCTGGCTCCGTGGTTAACGAATCTGACTAGGAACAGTGAGGTTGCAGGTTCGATCCCTGACCTTGCTCAGTGGGTTGAGGATCTGCGTTGCCGTAGGCTGTGATGTAGGTCACAGATGTGGCTCGGATCGCACGTTGCTGTGGCTCTGGTGTAGGCCGGTGGCTGCAGCTCTGTTTAGACCCCTAGCCTGGGAATCTCCATATGCCGTGGGTGCGGCCCTAGAAAAAGCAAAAACAAAAACACAAAAAAAGAAACTATAGACTTTACTGCTAGAGTAGTGATTGAAGAAAAAAAAGTGTATTCTTAAAACTTGTATATGCCTTAGTTATTCACTTAAAGTATATCACTTTTATTAATAAAATGGATTTTGAATGCTACCTCATATAATTTTGTAGCAATTTCAGAAATACATGTTGTTAAGTGGTTTTGTTTCACTTACTTTTCAAGCAAAGTGACCTCACAATCACAAACACATGTCATTATAATTCTTAAGAAGCTACCTTTCAGCTTTATAGCTAGAAATTTGAGAGCATTCAGATTTATTTTACTCTTTTGGACCATGAGGATGTTGGGCTAAATAAAATCAAATTTAAATGTTAATAAAGGCAAGAATATTTTTCTTCATATTTTCTTAAGCTTTAAGAAATATTTCTATGTTCAAAGTAAGTAAAATTAAATATGAACATAAAAATTTCCTAGAATCTAATAAATTTGGCAAAAAAAAAAGTATGTTTTAGACTTAATAGGTGTGTTATGGAGAGCAAAGTATTTCACCCACTTCATGAAAGTGTGACAGAAAGCCTTAATAGCTAATAAATTAGAAAAAGAAGTAAAATATCATTTTCAAATAAATCCAAAATTTCCATTTCCTAGCCCATGTTTAACGTATTTAGTTATTTAACCTGATAATAAGGAAGTTTTCATTTAACAGGAGATTTTTTTTTTTTTAAGGGCCACACCCATGGCATATGGAAGTTCCCAGGCTAAGTGTTATATTAGAGCTACAGCTGCTGGACTACACAATAGCCACAGCATCTGCAACCTACACCATATCTTGCAGCAGTGTCAGTTCCTTAACCCACTGAACAAAGCCAGGGATCAAACCTGCATCCTCACAGAGACAACCTCAGGTCCTTAACTCATTCAGTCACACAAGAACTCCTTGGAAGATTCTTTTCTTAACAGGAGGACAGAGATTTCTGGTATTTATAAATCAAAATAATTTTAACTCTTGATAGCAGAGAAAGAAAGAGATGGAACATTCAGCAATATGAGAATTAAGTTGCAGCATAATTGCAGTTTACATAAGGAACTATACAGATAATTTGTTTTACTTGATTAGCAGTGACTATAAAGGTCAAACTTCTTCCCAGTTTATTACAAAGAATTAATCTAGGATGGAGTAAAACTGTGGTATTAAATATGCAGAAAGTTAAGAACTGAGATTTCCTAGTTACTGAAGTTTAGTCAAGTAATATTATTTATTTAAGCAAGTATCAAAACAAAATATCTTGGACTGTAAGACTGGTTGAGATTCCATAAGTACATATGAAAATAAAAAAGGTTAAAATAAAGGGGGCTTTTGTTCTTTTCACACCAGAACAATACACTGATTTTAAAAGGACAGAGTACATGAAGAGGGGAACTCTAGTTTAAAGAACTGTTGACAGAGAAAATGGTTGTGTTAAAGGTTCTAAATGACTTCCTATTTTATAAAACAGACGTGGATAGAGCTGTAAGTGTCATACATTTAAAATAAAATAAGAATCATTTTGTGAGCATCTGATAATAATAGATTATGCCATCTGCTCAGAATAAATATTTTTAAATGAAAATTCTCAAATTGGTGAAAGGGCAACAGAACTGTGACCATGCCAAAAAATAAAAGGAACTGAACAAAGTACACACAGACTGGAAACTTCTTGTGAGACAAGTGGAGAAAGAAATATATGATGGGTGGATATGTAATAATATTGAGAATTTATAAGAAATTATATTAATAACTCTATCAATCAGAAGAATCAAGAAACATATACTAGAATGATAGTGTATTTAATTATAGAAATCTATGAAATTTATAAGTATTGTACTAATGTCTGAGTGTCAAGCAGGAGATGAGCTGACCTAAGATTTATCTCTCAAAAGAAGACTTCACAATTAAAGATCATAAAGTAAGTGAACTTGTGCTAACTATTTGTCTCATGGAATCTTTATTTATCAACAGGAGTCGTTAGGGAGGTGAAAACACCATCGAATATTTTGATCAACAATGGTAACTACACCATCTTACCTAAAAACTGAACATGGAAGAATTTTATAAAACATTCTTAGCTGTAAATATTTTTGGTGTTACTTAAGCAATGCCTTTTAAGGATTGTGAAAACTTAATGGTAGGACTTGCAGGGTTTTATTAATGTAAACATTGAGGTAAGAGATACTTATTAAGATGTAATTCAGCAAAGCATTTCTGCAACAATTTTTTTTTTTTATCTTGAGACTCATGGGACAAACTTTAGACAGTCTACAATATTCTGAAATTTCTTGAGGAAAAAAATGAGTGAATAGGTGAATGGTGAGGAGTCACATTCTTCAGTTATCGCCAGATACTCAACAGGATATAAAAACTGAAATAGTTAAGATTCTCTGTAAAATAGTAGCTATCGGTAGGCAAAGATTCCTTAGAGAATATCAAGCCTTACAATAACACTATTATAATTCCTATGGGATCCATGTAGTCTCACTCAGACTTGACAAAAGTCCTCTCAAATTTCAAGGCTAAAAGTATACAGAGCATAGGGTGATGATCCAATAATGTAGTAAAGATAGCTCTTATTTGAGAACAATCTCTACTTAAACCAGGTGTCTGGTGCACTGAAGTTTCTAAACATATGTTTATTAATATCTGCCTTTTCTCCCTGGCCAGTATAATCTTTTCTATACAATGATATGTGTGAGTATTTTATAGAATTTTATATTGATGACATGCAGAGTTTAGTAGTTATTCTTTTTGACAGGCTAGATAAATCAACTAATACAGAATAACACAAACAAATACCTGATTTTAAAGAACTTTTTGATCATGTGGATAATTTTCCAAGATTTGTTCATTCAAAAGTTTAGTTTAATAGATGAAGAATGGCATCTGAATCATCGTTCAAATCTAGAGTTATGAAGTGGGGTTTTAAAAAACAAAAACTTGACATGTTCTGACTAATGAAAAAAGCCACTATGGATATAGAGAATACAGGAGTGTGGAAAAATAAAAGGTCAGAGGTGAGCTGACTCCAAATCATTAGTGTTTTTCAGGCCAAAATACACTTATATTTTTCTACTTGCCATGGAAAATTATTGGTAGGTTTTAAACAGAATAATGCAATCTTTATGCCATTCTTTGCTCTATTACACAGTAACAGTCCATTACTTTACATTAAAAAGGTATTCTGGCTACCTTAAGAAGAGTGAACTATATGGGACAGAAAAGAAAGCACAGAGATTGGCTAGATTGATCTAATAGTTCATACAAATTGTGCAGATAATTTGAGCAAGGCAACAGTGCGAATAAACAATGGACACATTTGAAATGTATTTAGAAATAGAGCCAACATATATAGCAGATGAACTGAGGGTATAGGTATAGGGTATTTATATATGATTCGCATATGATGACGTCAATTTACTCAGATGGAGATGATTAAAGAATTCCTTGTTTGGTGAAAATCAGGCATTATCTTTGGATTTGTTAAGTTTTGAAAGTTTCTTTAAATGTCTAGATAAAGATATTAAGTACTCCATTAAGTATGTGAGTCTAGAAATCAGTGGAGAGAAGAGTGTTAGAAAATCTTTCAGTGTTTTTGTTGGGTGGAGTTTTGGAGAGAAATCCATTTTTGCAGAGAAAAAGTTTCCAAAGACAAGATAGAAGTTTGAATTTCATCTTTTTAAAATGAAGAAGTCAATCAATAACTAAAAGAGTTGGAAATTATTTGAAAGAATGTGTGTATATATGTATATGTATAAAATAGAGACACTAGAGCAAGAGGTGATAATTATTATAAATATATACAAAATATATACAAAAGAATAAGAATTTTAAAATAATATCTTCATGATCTTCCCAACCTTTGAATTTCTCTACATAAGCACAGGGTTTAAATTCAATTTAAAACAATACATATTTATATATTATGTAATAAATAGATTTATAGAGAACTTTTTATTTTTACAATTGCACCTGTAGCATGTGGAAGTTCCCAGGCTAGGGGTCAAATTGGAGCTGCAGCTGAAGGCCTATGCCACAGCCACAGCAACACCAGATCCAAGCTGCATCTGCAACCTACATTGCAGCTTGCTTGTGGCAACACCAGATACTTAAGCCACTGAGTGAGGCCAGGGATTGAACCTGCATCCTCATGGACACTGTGTTGGGTTCTTAACCCACTGAGCCACAACAGGAACCCTGACAAAGAGAACATTTTAACTGCATATTAATTTTATGGTCTCTATTAATGGTTTGCTATATCAATATCTAACAGAGATAGATATCATATTTCACTGTCTCTTTATTACTATTTTGATGTAAAGTGTTAATCCTAAAAGAAGTTATATATTTACATAAAAAATGCATTTTTCTTTTTCTTAATCTAAACTATATTCTGGCTACTAGCATTAAAAGCTTTAAAATATAATTATTCTTCATCACATTAATACCTAAGTATCTAACATGTATAAGGTAAATAATAGTTTCAGTGGCATTAGCAAATAATTTAGACACTCACATCCTTTTTCCATGATCCCTTCTAAATCACAATTAGCACATGTCTAGAAAAAAGATAAAAAGGTTATCCTCAAAGAAAGGTCCAAACTATAGACAGAAACTTCCACCTACCACACCATGGCAGCTTCATGAGCTGAGTTAGTGAGCCACAAAATGACAAGGCTTCAAATAACTACAAAAGGCTGGGGTACAAAAAAGGGTTTACAGATGAGAAAGGAAAAACAGCATGAGGGACTCCAGAGGTGAAACTCACATCAGCTGTAGACTATGCCACAGAAAGAGTATTTAATCGATCGAGGCAGACAGTAGAATTGGAACAATACAAAGAAAATACCTGCTGACTAAGAAAACTAGAGAGAAAAGCAAAATGAAAGGCTCTGCTGCTATTAGTGGACAAAGTGAAGTAAGGTTGAGAGTGCTTTTTCATACTGCTTGTGATCATAATGCAAAGAAAGAGAAAAGTAGCATAATTGGCAAGGTTAACAGCCATCTTGTCCAAGAAGAGAATATTACACGAACATAAAGGTAAAATGATTTAGTTCTCTTTTTTCCTGCCTTTATTTTTTAATTTTAATTTTTTTAATTTTTAAATTTGAGTTCTGCCTTTTTGGAGATAAGTGCAATGGTAGAGGACATCAATTTTATGGTGGAGTTGATTAGAAAGAATAATGAACAAAGTCAATTTTCAACAGAAGTTAAAGAATACTGTTAGGTCTCAAAAAAAGAAAAATTACCTGTTAAATTTTGATAACAATGATCAAATGCCACTTACATGTAGTGAAAAAAAAGCAGGGAAAATAAGATGAAAAGTAAGGAATCCTAATAAAGTGAGAACTCTGCTTAGGGGAATAAATCATGACTAGATTGGCACAATTTCCAAAAAAAAGGTAGACTAGATACGGTGAAATATCATGTAAAACAACACATTTTAAATATCTTTAAAGTGCAAACATCTTAATATATTACATAAAGATTGTAACAGTGAGATTCCTAGGTATATTTGTTCTTTGATTTAGTTATTGATGATCCACTAAATATATGTTTTGGATCAGTGTTTTATGGCTGCCTGTGGTTATTATCTAGGATTATTTATAATCCTAGAAAATACTGATAATACTGTCAGTGAATTACATTTGAGAAGAGTGTTGACCAGGAAATAGATGCCAAGGTAATAAATTTGAGCTTCATAATTTGTATTAATTTGCATACCCAACATTTAGCAAAATTCTGGCTCAATGAAGACATTACATAAATATTTTGAATAATTTAATGAATGGAATATATTACATCACTGTTTCCACATATGAATCCTAAAGATATATTCACAGATATAAAATAATATATATATAACAAAATGAACTTTGCTCCTATATGCTATCAATAATTAAGAGAACTTGAATTCACAGATGTATGTTTTGTGCTAAAAAGTTTCACCTTGTAATCATCACCACTTAGCTTGGTCTAATTTTCTTGTGAAATTAATTAGACATGAAGTAAATGCATATAAAATTAACCCCAATAAATAACAATGAATTTGAAAGATTTTTTTGTAGTACTGGTAATTTGAGAATAAAATGTCAATGAACTGATTACAATTTTGGGGTACATTTGCAAAAAATTAAAAAGGAAAATTCTAGATTCTGTTTGTTTTTTCTCATTCTAATCTCTTTGTATGATATCTTTAATTTTATGAAGTTTTTTCACTCCAGTGTGACTTCAATGACTACAAACTGAAATGTGTTTTTTGGATAATGAATTCCATGGGCATAATAAGTACACCTCTATCATTTTGCTATGAAATTTGTTCATTGGGAACATGTACAGAGTATCACAACAATGAAAAATGCATTCAGTAAGGACTCTTAGGATGATGCTGGCAGAATTATTGCCATCAGGGCATGAAATGTTTACTAGAGCAGATGTCAGTACTAGTGAGGACAAATTATTGCTTCTTGCATCATAGAAGACACCCAGTGGAAAGAGTTCAACATAATCGATTTGCACCAGGTGAGTGAATGGTCACATTGGAGAATTTTGCCATAGTAGAGTGCAGACTTCTGCTTTTTTGCAAGTTTGGCATTCACCCATGGCAGCATACCAGATCTCAATGAGGGCAAATCTTGTTGAGCTCATACCTAACCTCAAACTGCTACTGTGGCCACTTTGTACATGGATTCCTAGTGTAAGCACAAGAAAAGCTGATAGTAAAAGCAGGCTAATATGCAAAAGATGAATCATATTGCCAGCCTGATGACTGATGGATCCCTCTGCAGTAGAGAACTTTCACAAGGACCACAAATGTATGCACATTTGGTGTCCATCCTGAGAAACCCAAACACATATCCTTTCATTTTATTCTCTTGTCAAATCTTACAACCACGTTCTTTCTAGTCCCTTATCAATTTGCCAAACCAATAGGCCTGGCACATTATTTAGTATAAATTTTCAACTCTAGTTATTTCTCCTTCCACATAAAATGCGCAACTCGATGATCTGCTAAAATTCTGCCTACGCAAGTATTTCCCTTTAACATTATCCTTCAGGGCCAGCCAGGAGAGGGGAATTAGCAGCCCATTTCTGCCCAATGGAAGGATTTCATACTGACCCATGAAGTATTTCACTTCTTCTTTCAATTGTTTATAGTTAATAGTTCCTGGGGCAGTGGTATGGGAGAGGGAAAGGAGGAAGTGTTGTAAGTGTCTGAGTCATCTGCTCAAAACTTGTTTAAACCCTGTTTGTAAACCTTACTTCCAGTTCATAATGTGAGGATGATATTCACACTCAGCTTTGTGGAAGAAAAAGAAATCAGTTCATAATAGGCTTCTTTGATTAAATACCATTTGGGGCCCCCAAGTAAATCACAAAATCACTAACAAGGCACAGGAATGAGACACAAATAAATTATTTATCAGCAAAGGAACAAATTATATGTAAACTCCTGGGTTGTGTGGTATGATTCTCCTCTTAAGGATTGTTGATTGGTACTTTGTACTCACCAGAGACAGGTGGCCCACCACTGGATATGCTGCATTTAAGGTCTAAGTAACAGGAAGCTTACACTACAGCCTGCACTTGCTACAAAACTTCTTTGGTTTTTGACACCCCTAGAAATTAGAAACCTCTCAAATTACTGGGTGGTGATTTGAAGAAACGCACCCAGATATGATAGTTTTGCTTTCAAAATCTTGAGAGGCATACTTAATTAACATCTTATCTTTTTCTAATTGGTAGTGGTAAAAGATGCAGCAAGTTATTTTCAAATTTAGAAGCTATCCCTTTTCACCTTAAAGACTGACTCACCAAATGCAACACCAGCATTTCTAGAAGTTTGTGAATAATGCACTATTCAAGCCCTACTGCAGACCTACCGCATCACAATATGCATGCTAACAAAATCCTCAGATGATGTGTATACATGTACATCAGTGTTTGAGAAGTACTGCATTTGACCACCAAATGGAATTGCACTATTGTAGAAAACCCCTAAATTTTTAGGTTTTAATTTTCACCCTTAAGCATATATGTGTTTTGCTAATATATCTCAGTTATTTACTACCCCTACTCACCACATCAAAATACAAAGAGTGATGTTTAATGGATTGTCCAGATAATCAATAACTCCATGGACCATATTTTGATGGACTAGCATAAGTTGACATAGTTCTAAATTAATATCATAGATATCTCCTTTCCAGTGAATATAAGCTACTTCTGGAACATTTTCAGAGAGTGATGGGATTGCCAAATCAATAGCCCATTCTCACTTGCTCCAAGGTACCAAAACTGGAATATTAGCTGTATCTGGATTTTTTTCATCTCATTAACTCTAAGATGCTCCATAGCTATTTTCCAGCTAACCAGCAATGTAGCAGCTATCATTACTATCAAATACTGAATATAATACTGCTTTTGCTTTACTCTGCTGATAGGAAGGGTTAGGGCAAGATGTTTTCAAATGATTCTCCCTAACAACAATTAAAATAAAACACTCATGGTACTGGGGATTATACCCATTGTAGTGTATAATCCCTCTCAGGAAGGGAAAGAGCAGAGGATTGATGTGACTCTAATGAGCCTATTCTTAACATAAGAACTCTAAAACTTCATGGATCACCAGATGTTCACTGGACCATATGCAAAGGTATGAACCATTCAGTATCAACCCAGAGAACCAATGTCTAATAATCACCCACAGCAAGGATATTTACATTTCCCCAGTACAAAGTCAACTGGTATCTGCTAAGTTCCTCTGAGAAAGTCTAAAATAAAGATATATAGTATATATTTAGATCAATAGAGCCAGATCCTTCTTTAATTGAAACTAGGCTATCCTTTAAAAGAGCTTTTGGTTTATGAATTCATCTGGATTTGGAATATTTTGCAAGGCCTTCATTTTGAATTACAATCATCCAATGTGATGCCTACTCATCCACTCTGGAAAGAAAAAAAATCCAATACTATAGACCAAGTTCTGTTTTATTATATCGCACAACTCTTCCTCTATATACTTGCAAGACATAAATTGTTAAGCTCATAGAACATGTTTATTTTATTCACTATTTCTCCCTGGGAAGATCTTGTAATTTGTCTCTTACTTCCAGTCACATAGGTATCTAACCTCTAGTTATAATCCTGGAGGCAATGAGAGGATGAAATGAATAATGAGGAGAATGAGTGATCCATTGGAAGGCAATTGCCTCAGAAGACATCTCCAGAGTTTTCAAGCAGGGAAAGTCTAGTTTCCTTAAAAGTGGATAATGGGGCCAGAAAGAAGAAAAGGAGCAAAAACCCCAATACTGGGAAGGTATTGAGTTATAAACTTAGACTAATTTATTCATGCTTAAATGATTTTGTGGAATGAATAAGGATGTATCAGAGAAATGCGTTTGTTATTTTCTCCTTGGAAAAATATATTCAGAAATATAGAAATATTTTTAAAAAGATTAATATATCTGCAGAAATAATAGACTTGAATATGATATGCTATATTAGTTATACTTCCAAACAAAGTAAGGGAATATCTATATACTGAAATATTTCTCTTCCAAATGTGCTCACTGCATTTTCAAGAATAATAAGATGCTAATTTTCTTTATCAAATAAATAAATTATAATTGGCCATTACCTGAAACAACCATAAGATTACACTTACATATGCTAAAATAATTATTTTTCAACAAGATGGCTCTATATAAAAAAGTTGAAAATAATTTGAAATCTTACATTGATATTTACACAAATTTATGAATAGGGTTAACATTTAACATGACAGAGTTCTATAAAATAGTTGCAGCGTCTTACATATGTAATTTACACACCTTTTCCAGCAATTACGCAGATAAGTTAAAAAAAAAAAAAGGCAAATAAAACTATATAATACCCATGGCTACAACATAAGAAGAAATGAGACAAGGTTCAAAAGTTTCAATTGTCTCAAATGTCTCAAATGCTTCAATTGACATATAAAGTTTGTAAATAAATACCTGAAACAAACAAGGTCCACTGGAAGCTGGTGGATACTGTGAAAAATAGGAGAGGGCAGATGGTCCAAGCAAAGTTAGGAAAAGCAAAATCATCCCCAGAAAGCAAATCATCTGATGGAAGAAATTCTCATTCAAGCACCGGCTTCTAGGAAATCAAGTGAAAGAAGTTTTTAAATTCACAGAAGCAGAGGAAGAACCTTGGGAAAGCACTGTTTCTAAGACAGGAGGGAAGCGGGCAGGAGACAACCATTAAGAACAGGACACAACAAAAACTGGTTAGTACCCAGTAGGTCCAAGATGGCTGAAGATTTGACTCCCAGCTGACCTTGAGCCTCATTACGCACTCATTTTAAAACAGTAGCATGCTAAGTGACACACCCACATGACAGTTCTGTGGCCAACCATAAAAGGCCAAAAAGTGGACAGGGACCCAATTCCTGGAAATCCCAGCCCTTGCCCCCTCCCAAAGAGTTGGAATAATCCTCCCAATTTTTAGCCTATGAAATTACCCAGTACATAAAAACTGACCAATTCCACACACCCAGGCCTCTTGCTCACTGAATTGGCCCTCACTCTATGTACCTTTCAGAATAAGGCTGCTTTCCCTCTACTCTGGCTTGCTCTTGAAGTCTTTCCTGAGCAAAGCCAAGGGCTCTCACTTGACCAGCTATCCCAGGGACTCACTAGAGACTTAGACCACGATCATCCTCTTATACTCCATTTTCCTGCTACACTTCTACTTTGAGGAAGCAGTTTGGAAAAAGGTGCACCCTATCAAGTCTTGGTATTGATATAAATAAAAGAAAACATGCAAATGATCATTAAAGCAGAAAAGGAGGAAAAGGAAATCTAAAAGGCAAGAAGTACAACAGTGCCTTTATACTTTGCACATAACATCTTTTCTATAAATTAAAAAAAAAAACCTCATTGCATTATCAAGACAAAGTACTTTGAAACTCTGAAATCTAGAAATCTTTCTAGCCCCTCAAGTTTTCTATAGAGACAGGTGTTATTGATGACCCAAGAAAACTCCAGTTATTTCAAAATAAAGAAAAAAAACCCAGTCATTGCACATATAATTCTACTTCTTAATGAAAATTTGAATGAAAATAGTTCATTTAATGAAAGTAATCCTCCCTAAGCAACTATTAATTAGATAATAATGTTAACATAATACTGAACATGGTTACATATTATTTAAAAATATTAGCATTTTTAGGAGGGAATCATTCTAATTTGAAATTTAAATTTACAAAAGAAATGAACAAAAACTTGGAATAGAAACAATATTTGATTAAACTTAGAAAAAATTGGAGGAAAAATCTCAAAAATTAAGACTAAATACAAGAAATTCAAGAGAATTCAATTTAACTGAGTATAAACTGCAAAAAGAGAATTTTTAAAAATTGTGAAAGCAATGTAAATAGGTAAAATTATTA
This sequence comes from Phacochoerus africanus, assembly GCF_016906955.1. NCBI lineage: Eukaryota > Metazoa > Chordata > Mammalia > Artiodactyla > Suidae > Phacochoerus > Phacochoerus africanus. The sequence goes on from NC_062553.1 coordinate 91,337,554, forward strand.
ATGAAAAAGTCATTGAGAAGACAGATATTCATCACATATATAGTTAGTATGCCTGAAAAATAAAACTAAATAATGGTTGAAAACTCTCTGCCTGTCTTATGTGTCTCTCTCTTTTTTTTTTTTTTTGTCTTTTGTCTTCATAGGGCTGCACCTCTGGCATATGGAGGTTCCCAGGCTGGGGGCTCTAATTGGAGCTGTAGCCACCGGCCTACACCAGAGCCACAGCAACACTAGATCTGAGCCACATCTGCAACCACAGCTCACAGCAACGCCGGATCCTTAACCCACTGAGCGAGGCCAGGGATCGAACTGCAACCTAATGGTCCCATTTCCGCTGCACCATGATGGGAATTCTTTATGTGTCTATCTTTTTATATATTGGGGGGGGGGGGAGAGAAAGAGACAGAGGGAGATATCTTTTCAGTATAAATAGCTATATATTTTTTTCTAAACACCCAGGCTAATTAGTAGTCACAAAATGGAAACATTACTTTGAAATAAAAATTTCACAAAAATTTCACAAACAATGTACAGCAGCAACAGTGGAGCAATATTTTCAAGAAAATGAGGAAAAGAATGTGCGATCCATATTTTCTATTCAGTCAAGCTGCTTTTCAAGTATCAATGCTTAAAAAAATCATATTTAATTATAGAACTTAAGTTACAAGCCAGCAATTCCTGGGGAGTCTACAAGAGGATGAGCTTTATTCAAACAAGATATGAATGAAGAATTTTTGGCAAATAATTTGTGATGGACTCTGAATATATATTCTTGTAGATCTAATAGTAAAGCAAAACTTAGGACAGGTAATATAATGTAAACCATATATGTTCTAAGTATTAAATAAATATTTTAAATGAGAAAAAAATCTTATGTTGAAGTAAATTCATATGTGGATGCCAAACAGGCTTTCTTCCTGTGGAGAGAGGTGTCAACTGAAGCTCCACTAGATAGATTCATTTGTATGCGCATGAATGAGAATGATTTTGTATTGCTATTGGTCACTTACAATTCAGAGTTGTAAAATACCTCAAAGGCAACTGACTAATCTGATAACCCCAGAAAGATGAGTTCTATCAATACATTCTTTTTTTTTTTTTTTCATTTGAGATGCCCAGGAATCTTTTTTGTTTATTCTAACTTTCTTAACAGTATTTCCTCCTTTTTATCAAAATAATTCTAAACAAATATTATTTCTGATTGCAAAATAAGGAGGGCTTTATTATGCATGAATTGCATTTTAAATAGGTGCATCAAGAGCACTAATTTACGGAGTTCCTGTCTTGGCTCAGTGGTTAACAAATCCAACTAGGAACCATGCGGTTGTGGGTTCGATCCCTGGCCTTGCTCAGCGGGTTAAAGTCCGGCGTTGCCGAGAGCTGTGGTGTAAGTTGCAGATATGGTTGGGATCTGGTGTTGCTGTTGCTGTGGCTGTGACGTAGGCTGGCGGCTACAGCTCCTATTGGAACCCCAGCCTAGAAACCTCCATAAACTGTGGGTGAGGCCCTGGGAAAGACAAAAAAAAAAAAAAAAAAGCACTAATTTACCTATATGCATGCCTTCCTGTATTTGCCATGCTGAATGTTTTCATAAGGACTTTCAGGGTTGACTTTTAAAAACGTTCATTACTTTCTATCACAAAACCAGGAAGTCAAGTTCAATAAACTCCTCCAGATTTCACCTGCAGTGTTTAAAATTTGTGTCAATCTCTCGCTTCTTGAGATCTCTAAAATGTCCTAAAGATCCTTAACTTGCCAAGAGTGATCTCTCTTATTGTCTGCAAGGCTGAGAATCCTGTAGGCCAGGTAAGAGACCAGTTTTCTTGTTGGGGCTTTGTAAGCTTTCATTCCATTAAGTCCTTATTAAAAAAAAAAAAATTATCATACCTGATTAAACAATTAGTATTGTCAAATGACATTGAAGGCGAAGCTTTAGTTGCTTTTTCTTTCTAATTTATTCTAATAAACTGAGGACAAACTATTACTGAACACTGCTGCTATTGTATCATCATTACTATAAAAACATAGGAAAATTCAATAAGAATTTTCTGAATTGTGGAAGGATTTTTTTTTCAAGCAATTTAGAAGTACAATAAGTCTAAAAGTGTGGAACAGAGATGTTTCACATAACCCTTGCCCCAAACATATGCATAACTTCCCCCCAAATCAACATCATTTACAGGAGTGTACTTTTTATTTTCAAAGGATAAATTTATCCTGACACATCATAATTGCCCAAAGTCCAGAACTTACCTTAGCGTTCTCTCTTGGTATTGTACATTCTGTGGGTTTGAACAAATATTTACCCATTATTATAATATCATATGCAGTATTTTCACTGCCATCTCAGTCCTCTGTGCCCTATCCACTTTCCTCATTATACCCCAGCCTTGGTAGCCACTGATATTTTTTGTTGTCTTCATGGTTTTGCCTTTTCCAGAATCCCACATGGTTGGAATCATAGAGCATGTAGTCTTTTCAGATTGGCCTCTATCATTTAGTAATATGCAGTTAAGTTTTCTGCATAATTTTTCATTGCTTGATACCTCATTTCTTTCTTTTTTTTTTTTCTTTTTAAGGCTGTACCTGTAGCATATAGAAGTTCCCAGGCTAGGAGTCGTATGGGAACAGAAACTCTCAGCCTATGCCACAGGTCACAGCAATGCCAGGTTCTTAACCAAATGAGGAAGGCCAGGGATCAAACCCACATCGTCGTGGACACTATGTTGGGACTTAACCCTGTGAGCCACAATGCGAACTCCGAGATCATTTCTTTTTTAGTTCCAAATAATATTCCATTGCCTGGATACAGAGTTTCTCTATCCATTCATCTATCAAAGGGCACCATAATTTCTTACAAGTATTGGCAATTATGAATAAAGCTCCTATAAATATCTGTGTGCAGGTTTTCATGTGGACATAATTTTTCAGTCCTTTTAGGAAAGTACCAAGGAGTGCAGGAGTGCAACTGCTGGATCATACTGTAAGTGTATATTTAGCTTTGTAAGAAACTGCCAAACTGTCTTCCAAAGTGGCCATACAATTTGCATTCCCACCAGCAATGTATGAAAGTTTCTTTTGCTCCAGGTCCTGACTAGCATTTGATGTTGAAAATGTTTCAGATTTTGATCATTCTAGTAAGTGTGTAGTGGTAACTCACCATTGCTTTAATTTGAATTTCCCTGATGATATATAATGCCGAAAACCTCTTCATTTGTTTATTTGCCATCTGTACGTCTTCTTTGGTGAGGTGTGTGTTACACGGTCTTTGGCCCATTTTTTAATTGGGTTGTTTGTTCTCTTTTCCTTGAGTTTTAAGAATTTTTTTTTTTTTTATTTTGAACAACAGTCCTTTATCAGATATGTCTTTTGTAAATATTTTCTCCCACTGCAGCTTGTCTTCTCATGCTCTTGACAATATTTCTTGCAGAAAAGAGTTTTTAATTTTAATAGTGTCCAGTTTATCAATTATTTATGTTATGATAAAACTGAAGATGAGGGACCAAAAACATCCTCTCTGTTTATTTACTGGAGAGAGATTGTTGCCCCTCTATAATCCCAAAAGGAGATTTTTTTAAAAAAAGAAATTTTACAGTTTTGAGGCTTGAAGGAAAGGACTTTCACCCTAATGTTTTCAGATAATGCAAATAAATCTTTCTAAGAATCAGATGAACAGGAGTATCACCAGCTCTTGCACGCCGTCAATGTATACTTAATTCTGGGCTTCCTTTCGCACGCCATCAATGTCTCCTTAATTCTGGGCTTCCTTTCTTCTGACATGTAAATATCTATGGGGTAGTGTCTCAATCCTTTTTGGGCCTTAACTTAGGTCCTAGTACAGGCTGTAATCACAGGGCTATCTAGAAGTTTATTATCCTTTCCTATCAGGGCATAGACAGAGCATAAATGACAAATCAGAAATAGATGATTAAGAACTAATCTCTCACAGCATATGAACATTAAAATATTTCTGGAAAAAGCGAAATGAGCATTCTCTAGCTTCATATCATACACATTCCCAGGTGTCAAGAGCCTAGGGCACTTGCTGGAGCACTGAGACATACAGGGGAATAGTATTCCCCTCATCCTCATAAAAAAGACAATTTAGGAAATATTTACATAATAACATTTTATCTCTACAAATTTAACCTGGAGAAGGCTGAGCATCTCTTCTAATTTGACAACAGTGTTCATGCTACTCATGAATAATAACATGTCAAATAAACATTATTTTTAGCACCTCTAGTGAACACAGTATATTTTTCTCTGTCACTGTTGCTCCTAGTATAGTATCAACCATGTGGACTATAAATCTTAGCTAAAGTTACTAATTTCTATTCCAAAGAAAAAAACTGAAGGTAGTGTTGTGATGGATAACTAAGTGTCTGTCGTGCCAGATTTTAGCCTATAAACAGAAGTCCTGAATGCATGTAACATAATTTTCTATAGACACAAATATTCCTATACAAGTTCTTAAAGTGGCAAAAGTTAATTTTTTAATTAACAAAATAAAGGCATAGCCATTTTTTTTGGCATATAAAAATAAGAGGCAAATTATGCAAACTGAAAACTACCCAGTAGTCAATGCTCTATCTTAGAAATTATCTGGCTAGTCAAGGAATATCCATTACATAACTCAATTAAATCCATCCAAGGTTTTAATTTACCTAAAGGGCTTGAGAATCATTTTTGAGTTAACATACTAAAAATTTTTGTTGAGTTTGTCATGATGGTTGTTAAATTTAATATACATTTGCTTGTTTCATAACGTTAAACATTTGTAAGAGTAATATTGCTTATTTAATCCATAAACTCATATACATTTACTAAAATCACAGGCAGGCAAAATAATCATACTACGAAGACTAAAATGCCATTTAACTTAAAAAATCAATCAGAGAAGGCAAAACTGTTTTTATTAAACCAGAGTTCCCATCGTGGCTCAGTGGTTAACGAATCCGACTAGGAACCATGAGATTGCAGGTTCGATCCCTGGTCTTGCTCAGTGGGTTAAGGATCTGGCATTGTCGTGAGCTGTGGTGTAGGTCGCAGACGTGGCTCGGATCCCGCGTTGCTGTGGCTGTGGTGTAGGCTGGCAGCTACAGCTCCGATTGGACCCCTAGCCTGGGAACCTCCATATGCCACGGAAGCAGCCCTAGAAAAGACCAAAAAAAACAAAACAAACAAACAAACAAAAAAAACTATTTTTATTACACCAAAAATAGAAAATTATTTTTACCAAAGTTTTACCTAATTTATGTGAATTTGATTCTTCAAAATTTCTAGGTTTGTATAAAAATACTATTTTAATCTTTTAATTGTAACATTTAAATTGCTGAGTACAATTTCCATATTATCTGTGAATTTTAGAAATTTAATGTTTATATAAATGCCTATTTTTCACTGTAAGTCCATTAGAACAGTATCCCTTTATTTTAAGATATTATATGGTCCAATTTCTTAATTTTCTCCACTAGTAAGAAAAATACTACATATTTACACTATGAGATGTAAAAGCCCTTCTGAATTACAGACTCACAGACAGAAAGATAACCTACAGATACAATTTTATACATTCAGTGAGTGAGTTAACCGCAAGCACAAAAACACAAATGTTCCCTAATTAAGATATGAAAGAGTTGTTCTTAACAGTGGTCAAAATTTCTGATAGATTTGAGCTCAAATAGGCAGACAGACAAAACAGGTGAATGAACTGGATTCTCTATCACGTCTATCCTTTAAAACATTTACAGAGATCATAAAATGAGTCACTGTCTGTGATTTATTGACCATAAAGTAAGAAAATACATTAAAAAATGAAGTTAGAAAAACAGCAAAATTCTGTCCCTATTTGGATTCACCTCAAGAAGTCACGGTGCCTGGGCTTGAGTAGCCCATAGAAGAGGCACTTTCAGCCAACAGTGTTGATCCAGTTCTAGTAGGAGGATGAATCTTTTGGCAATCCTAGTGGGACACTTCCAAAATTGTTAAAAAATAAATTTCCAAAATAAGTAAAATTATGATTCTCATACATTCTCATACATACATAAGATGAACTCTTATTAAAGATTTATTTAACTCAATATTAATGAAGGAGCCATGGAGATTTTACTGCCAATTCAAGGGAATTGAAAGAAACACAAATTTATTTTGAGTAAAGTATATTGAAATGAATTTACAAATGAACTAAAAACTTGCTTTTTTCAAGAGTGGGTAGGGAAGGAAGAGAAGAAAATCAATTGACTCTCCACTGAACAGAATTCATGTGCATTTTCAAACCTACAGTTTACAACGTTGTAAATCAGTTTAAAGGCAATCAAAATCTAGAATCAGTTAATCTGAAAGAATGACCTCAAATCAGTGTATAGTAGTCCACTGAAGACACTGAGCAAACTTTTTCTGCTAATTCAAAAATGTTTTTACAAGGTATACATAAATAAATAGAAACTGTTCTTGCATGTATCTAACTGATGCTATTGAACAGCCTAGTGTCAATTTATTTCTTAAAACTTTTAAATAGATCTCCGTACAGTGGGTCCAGTTATATGGTTTTGCTTCTTTCACAGAGTTGTCACTGAGGTATTTCAATATGTGATTTTTATTTATATTGTCTTCATTTTTGTTTAAATCCCTTTTTTGTTATTCCCTCTATAGTATCATGCTTTAAAGGTGTTCATTATTTGATTCCTAGTTGTTATATCTTTTAACTTTTTCACTTACTATTTCTTTTTCTGTCTTGTGAAAATTTTGGTAAATTTCTTACTCTTTCTCTCACTCACTGATTTATTCAGCTATATCCATTTAGTGATTTATTCCATTCATTTATCCCATTATTTATTTCAGTTATTACACTTTGCATACCAAGTATTTCCTCTTGGTTCCTTTCTTAGCGATTTTGTGATTTTTTCTTCAAACTGCTAATATGTTTATTTATTTCCTTAAATTTATTTTAAACCTTGGACCATCTGATAGAATTGCACTGTTTCCTTGGTTCTTCCCCCCCACCCCTACCCCCTGCCCCCCACCCAACAAAGCAATGAAATGAAGGGCATGTTACAAGTTCATTAAAGTGAAAGTGCATCTTCAAAGAGAGTGTGGGGGTGGCCAGAGATTAAAAAAAGAGACCCCAGGTGCTACAATTGTTTTTATATCCCCAGGCTGTGGACCTGAATGGCGACCTGATTCTTCCAACCCCAGCCCACTCTGCATATGTAAGTACTGAGTGTTGACTAGTCTTTCCATTAGGGCACATTTGGATCCTTCAATTGGTTTTGGGCAGGATGCCTCATCTGAGTGGGGAACAGGTGATATAGAGTCTGGGTAAGGAGTCCACACACCTTTCCTACTAGGGAGTAGGGAGAAGCTGGCCAGGTTGCTCAAGGTGAGGGAGGGGCATTACAAGGAGATATGGCCAGAGGCTATTGGGTTTAATCTCCTTGAAGGGGACTTGAAGCTATAACACATCTATGTCTCTTGATCTCCTCCAATAATACTTCAGACCATATGAACTTGCCTTAACAATCATCTTTCCCTTTTTTAAACCCACCAATTTCAGCCTTCTGTTTCCAAAGACAATAACAGTGTAGTTGTCCTTGTCTTAAGTCACCCATTTGTATTTTTTCAGAAAATTCAATTAGATCTTTCTTCAAAAATATCCAGAATTTTTGGATTCTATTGTTTTCTCTGAAACAAGATGCTATCGTTTATCCTCAAGATTATTGCAGTAGCTTCCTAACTGGTCCTTGTTTTTTACCATATCTTCCATCAATCTCTTATCAATATAACAACTTACCAGATTCTGTGAAAAAACAGAAATTAGACTGTTTTAGTCCTCTTCTCGAATTCAGGTATAATCAGCCAGTGGGGCTGGAAGAGTGGTGGTTTCTCAGCCTGCCCTTACTAACAGTTAAGAGGACTTTTGTGCTGACCTAATATTATCCCTGCTTTGGAAATAGACTAGCGCTGTTGCTACTGGATTTTTGTGATGGGGGCAGAAAATGATTTTCCCAAGGTTACAGGGGGAAGGCTGGAGCAGCACTTAAACACTTTACTGCCATGTGAAAGAGAAATGCCTCTAAAACCCAGGAGCTGGCCTTGCTCTTCTCTTATTGAATATAAATCATTTCATAAAACACTATCATTAAATAAGGCCAGTCAACCCTGATGGATCAAGACAAAAAGACCATAATCACATCTGAACACAGACACAATAAGAACATTGCCCAGGCCACAAAATATCAAACCTTCACCTCTCCCAGGTAGCAGTAGTGACTTCTACTTTACCAAATTCAGCTTTAGCCTCAATCAAATTTTCTCTCCTTTTAAAATATGACTTAACCAAGGCACTCAATCAAATAACCTCATCTGATCCAGAGTAAAGCATCTCTTCCCATATCTGACCCCAAATCATCTAACACAGAACCAGATCTTTTACTAACTCCTTCCTAATACTCCTGTACTGAGTTGCCCTCTGGTTCCCCACGGTACAGTCTTTTTCACAGAGGTTGTCTGACTCAAACTATAGTTTGCTCTTAATGATCTTTGGCTGGAAGGCATTGACACCCACTTCTTTTCATCCTGAAGCTTTAAGAAGACAGTTTTCTAGTCAATAAAGTGCTAGAAAATATTTTAAAATGAGCTCTCAAAAAAAGAAAAAAGAAAAAACCTGATTTACAGTGCTTACTGATTTCCATGGTGTGATTATTTCTACCACAGATAATTTAAAGCTATCAGAGATGTATTTGGCTCTTAAAATCCTTGAAATGCGATTGCTGGCTGACATAAATGGCTACAAGACACTACTGCACTTAGTCATCATGTACTCACAGACTGTTTTTTTACATCCCTACCAGTTCTATAGTTTTCCCTAGGGTGAACTGAGGGTCAAGGAAGCAGCATCCTTTGGCTGTTCACCTTTTCCAAGTTAACTACCGAGCCTGAAATTTCATTATTCAAGTGGCCCTGCATGCAGGAGTTTGCAAAATAAAAATCAGCTTAAAAGATATATTGACAATTACTTAAAGAAAAGGAAAGTCTTTTGAACTTAATAGAAAATAACTTCCACAGATAGATCTCATTTTCCGTTCAAGCTTCACAATACCAAATGGCACAGATCATTATGTATGATATTGAAGGCAAATATTTTAAATCTATTTTGGCATTGACTTTCATTAATACTACTTGAGGGCTGTCTTTAAAGGAAGTAATTTTCTCTTAAGGCTCAGACATAATGATGCTTAAATGTCACATGTAAAAGAAAAAGTTAATATTACCTGAATCATTTATAATTTTAATATTCAAACACACCATAAACTGCAAGATATGAGCTGAAATATAAAACGTGTCATCACAAATTGTCTTCCTCTAATGTTCTTAAATCATCTATATTGTAAGATTTTGAAGGCAGACTATTTTTAAACTTAGAACACGTACTGATTGTGTGAACTTAGTTACATAAACTCTCTGTTCCTCAGTTTATTGTAAAATACATAATAGGTCTACTCCATAGAGTGATGATGAGGGTTAAAATAATTCATATACGCAAATTATTTTAAAAAGCCTAGCACATAATAGGAGGTATAAACACGTGACTATGTATGCTTATTATTCTAGGACTTGAGCACACAATTATGCATTCACATGTGCAAATTTTATATAATTAGGCATTGTATAACAACAATTTTTTAGAGGAAAATTTATTAGTATTGAAAATTTGCTCTGAGATGTGTACATTTCCAGCATAGAAAATCTTAGAAATAAAGAGTTACAAGATAATGCCATTCACAGAAATGTAAGGGTGTTAGTTATTTGGGAGGAGAGAGTTATATTATTCAATATTCTTTAAAATAGAAGTCATAAAAAAGAATAAAATAGTCATTATAACTGTGTTTCAATATTGGTATATTTTGTTTTAGTTGAAATAAAAGCTATTTAAAACTTTAAAAGTGTGAAATTACCCTTGCCCTTTGAAGTGGTAGTTTAATGTAAATGTAAGAATTAAAAGGTGACTAACCATGTATTACTTTTTCATATTTGTCAGCTTAATCCAGTTGGGTAGGTTTAGAAATTCTGTCACAGATGTCTGAAATTGTTAAAATTAGCATGTTTTATCTGCAGAATGCAGAGTGTTCATTTACATAAAATTGGTTCATTTCTAACACAATGTAGCTATAAAAATATGTTTTTATAAAATACATTTAAAGTAGTCGAAACACTTTCTGGGAAAATTATTTGAGGGTAAAACTCTTAGCATTTTTGATACATTCACCATGATTTATCCCAGCAGGGCCAAATCCACACTCTTACCAGTTGATGATAGTTATTGAACCCTGTTTTAAAGGAAAAGATTATCATTACTATGAAAACAGGGTGAAGCATTGAGATTTATCAGCAATGTAAGTAATTGGGTTAGGCTGCTTTCAGCAAACACATCTCTATCCATTTTCTATAATATTCATTTCCAAAGTTACCATGGGTTCTTATTATGTGAGACACTACTAATTATTTTGAGCAATGGGGCATTCTGTCATCTGAAAAATAAGTAATTATGTAAATGTCTATTTTTTAGTAAAATATTTTAAAAATAAAAGTGATAAAGAAGCAAACATATGTAATAGATTGATACAGATTAAAGAAACAGAGAAGGAGAGAATAGAAGGGAGGGATTGAAGAAAAACTGGAAAAGAGCAAAGGAAAAGTGAGATTAATTTCAGTTTAAACAATTTATAAGTGGAAATATAATTTTAATAACTAATAGAGAATTAACTCTATGCAGGAATTCTTTCAAAACCTTCAGATATTATGTTCACAAATGGTTTGATTTTACTTTTTAAAACAAAAAATTAGAGTAAGATATATATGTAAATTTATTCCTATATTAAAGTCTGGGTTATATTCCAAATATAAGATTTTCTGCTTTCAATGCATTTTCTTTTAAGACTCTATTTGATTATCACCTTGCCTTATTGGTCCCTTTGAAGTAAGCCTCCTTGCCTACGAGCCCTGTTGAGGCACAGCCTTACTACCAATAAATTGTGCATATGCTATAGCTACAGTTGATCAGCTCATGAATGGACACTTGACCCAAGGCTAGCCATCATACTTTCATACTTTCAATAAAGCATGAAATTGTTACTGAAGAGAGACCTGATTTGAATAGCTTTGCTGGAACAATAACCTCCAAGGCTATTTTGAGCATTACTCTTAAAAATGTGAATGGGTAAATATGGGTACTATTGCAGATTTAACAGGAAGATTAAACTGCAAAAGTCTTGAGGTAGAAAATGGCATGAGGAACACCCGATAGCTAAAAAATTAACAGATTTGAAGAAGCAGAAGCAAATATACAAAGGAAATACACAGCAAAGGGTGGCCACTTTAGTAGTCAGAAAATAAGTGTACTAAGAGAGATAAGCTCTATATGAGAGGGAGCAATGTTATGTTAATGTTAGAGATTACTGTGGAAAAATCACAAATTTCTGGACTGTAGCCCCTGCCCACTCCTTAACTCCAGTCCTTGGTTTTCCTTCACTCTACTTAATCGTCATTAAAATGTGATGCATTTTACCAATATGTATGCTGTTTGTCTTCTGGCACCTCCATATAAATCCCATGAGGGCAATTTTGTTGTTTGTTTTTACAAAATCCAGAGTAATGTCTCAAATATAGTAAATTCTCAATAAATATTATAAGACTATGAGGCAGATGAATGAATACCATTCTGATATTAATGGCCCTAAACCTACCTTTGTTTGCATTTATTTGTTTATTTTTACAGTCTATTTTTAAGAAGGACCTTAAATTACATAAATAATTTTATATGGCTTCTTCATTACACATACATCATACATAATAGTATCTGGATTATTTCCACTTCCCAGAGGAAACCATTTCAAATGTTTTCTTTTTCTTTCTTTCTTCTTTTTTTTAATCAGATTGGTCTGTTGTTTATACTCACCTACTTAAATATACTGAGAAACAGTTTCATATTCTTCCTTTATTTGTTTGGCAGTTCTAGGTATTATTTATTGACTTCCAACCACGGACACTCTTTTTACCAGAACATATTTATTTACTTATCTGCTTTCTATGGAGTAAATATATATTTCAATTCTATTGAACTTTTAGTAAATTTCTAAATTTTGTTCCCAAGAGTTGTTTCTGTTTTCCCAATATTTCTTTAAAAACCACATTGTTAAAAACATGGAGAAATAGTCAGTTTACAAATAAAAATTAAATAAGTGCAAATGGTGGTTTTCAAGATGTATTCTGGTTGGAATGGATGCAGAAATCTGGAGCTGTCATTGTTCAGTATTCCCCTTACTTCCATCAGTGCCTCATGAAGCATTTGATGTCCCTAGGTAACATTACTTGGGTTGGGAAATGAAGATTCTGAAGAAATAATGATATAAACCTACCCAAATAATTTTTTGTAGAATATTTAAAGAAAAAATCTTTCTTGTGAAATATACATACTCTTCTTTTGGACAGTTAAAACAGTATCAAAACAATTCAGATTTAATAATTTGAGCTATCTTTTGAAAACATACAATTAAAAGAAATGCTTGACAATCATACTGTAATTAAAATTAATTTTGTAAGAATGATAGTAAAATTGTAATAACATTACAAAGCTTTTAGATTTGTCACCAAACAGGATGTCGGGCTTCTGTGATTTTTAATAATGTCTCAATCCATATACAACACTTTTCATACTCAGGACTTTTTAATATTATCTCTAAATTATAAAATTCTAGACTTTAAGTCCTGATCTTCTACAGTAGAAAAACTGTGAGAAAGATTTAAATTTATATGTGTGGAGATGATAACAGAGCAGTCCATGTAAGAGGAAAGAAGTCAGTTCTAAGCCCTATAAACTCACCCGACTTTACCAAATTTATTATCTTTCATTCATAATTTGAGAAAGACAGTGTGTATATGATATGTGCTTTACACATCATTTTCTTATATGTGAAACTATTAATTGGTATATATAAATAATGATGCAATGAGATAGTAATAGGTGTTCCAATGGACAATTCTATATTATTTAAGGTATTCTAAGTATATGTATTCAGGAACCCTATACTAAGTCCTAAAATACGACATTGAAAATAAAGGATATTTATAAGGGTTTGCAAGCTAGCATCCTTCTTTATGAACCCATATGATTATGAAACACAAATAAGGTCTCCTTGGTCCTTCGTCTCAGAAAAAGGACCTGGGCCATACTTGCATTAGCAAAAGTTTTGCAGAGGTTTAGCAACAAAAGAGACCACATTTTGGGTAGGATACAGCATCCCCTGATATTCTTTTTATCAGTGTCCATCCTCCTTCGAAGACAATTGATGTTTTAAGTTATATTTCTTATTTCCTCCTTATAATGTTCTGGTTTAGTTATTTTAGAAAGTAGGGAGTTACTAAAGCAATGTTACATAACTAATGGAGAAAGCAGTCAAATACGAATTTTATTTTTCTAAATATAGTCCAACTAAGAACATTTGGAATATATTACTTTTAAAAAGTTTTTGGATTTTTAGTTCCCTTTGGGGCACAGCAGAAACAAATCCGACTAGGAACAATGAGGTTGTGGGTTTGATCCCTGGCTTCACTAAGTGGGTTAAGGATCTGGCATTGCCATGAGCTGTGGTGTGGGTTGCATATGTGGCTCAAATCTGGCATTGCTGTGGCGGTGGTGTAGGCCAGCAGCTGTAGCTCCGATTGGACCCCTAGCCTGCGAACCTCCATATACCGAGGATGTGGGCATAAAAAGGAAAAAAAATAATAAAAAAAAGTTTTGTATTTTTACTTAATCTATTAGTCTAGATTTATTTAAATTATAACATTTACTATCGGAATAGAATTGTGAAGCTAATTCAGTGACTATAATGTTAAGCAGGACAGACAATGAGTGTGTATCACTCTGAAAAAGATTTTAGAGATTCGAGTATGTTTTAAACAAACTCAACAAATATTATATCGAATATTTTAAATAAAAATTGGAAAATATTCTGTGAAAGTTTTATCATTGCCTTGAAACATATTCTTTCATTCCAAATTTTAAGTACTTACAGTTATTGAACTGAAAACAATAAAAACTGTTGCTTATCTTGTTTTCAATCAAGTTACTTGAATTTAAACAGTAGCTCTTTTTTGGTTGTCTTTCTATTTGAGCATATTGAGGCCTGGATTAGCTTTAAGAAGAGAGAAAGCATTACTGCCATTAGCATCTCATTAAGATACTCCTGCCAAGAAAACTCAGTGCAGTGATAATGGAGGTAAAATACTTTTGATTACCATTAGAATAAATTATAAAATGGCTTTAGAGATTTCTCTATAAGGGTACACTTAATTTTTTAAGGCTTACTGAAAAAAAGAAAATTTAGAAATTTCAACATGTTATAAAAGTCATGCATAAAGGCTTTTGTGTAATTTGACCTTCATATGAAGAAAACAATTCATGTAAAAATATATCTGCTAACTTTTTCTTAGTTTCAAATAAAAATCTCACTATACTACCACATTGATATAATAGAACAAGAAAAAGAAATCCCTTTTATGTAACTCTCTTTGTAATATTCTCAAATAGTGAATGAAAATACTTATACTGGTTCATATCTACCACTGAAAATGAAGGGACAAAAAAATTGTATACAAAATTGTATACAAATATGTAGAAATCTGTAGGACTTGAATGTACAGAGAAATCATTTCAGTCAGGAAAGAGAAACCTGACCACAAGAAGAAAGGTTAAAATCCAAGCTATGTCAGATGCCTATAGGCATCTCTAGGAGGTGTTTACAGTGAAGCCACCCCTGGGAGACATATCATATGCACAAGTGTTGTTAGTGATGGGAACAGTGCAGCTCATGCCTTTTCCTGGGATAAGGCATATTCACTTATGAATATGAATATCTAAGTAGTCAAAATCTCCAATTTTATAAGACCGCCTAGAAATCTCAATTAAGCATAATGCCCAAATTATTAAATGTTATTTCAAAAAACAAATGAGAACCAAACAAATAAAAGAAAAGGGAGTACTGGGAAACCAATTAAAAACCTCTGCACAAGAATGTCTTTTAAAAGAGAATATGAGGTGCATCTGCCAGGTGGTATTCTAGGGCAGGGTAGATACAATAGCGAACAAAATAAACAAAAATCCCTGCTCTGTGGGGTTAAGAGTCTAATGATGAAATAAGAATAATGATAAATAAGAAACAAGATGCATAAATATCAAATATATTAAATGGTGACACATGTAAAGATAAAGGTAAAATAGGGAGGGGGAT
The DNA here is from genome assembly GCF_016906955.1 of Phacochoerus africanus. NCBI lineage: Eukaryota > Metazoa > Chordata > Mammalia > Artiodactyla > Suidae > Phacochoerus > Phacochoerus africanus. The sequence continues at coordinate 91,352,841 of NC_062553.1, forward strand.
AAGAAGGACCAGGGGTGTATGAGATTGTGATTTTATAAAGAGTAGTCCAGAAAGAGTGACAGGAATAAAGTTCTGAAGAATGTGAGGGAGTGAACAGCGAACTCCAAGAAGGTGGGTGAGAGAAGATGTATGATAACAATTCAAAGTAGTAATGGGAATGGTTAAATGGACAGACATCCAGGGGGTGATGGAACTAAAGCAAGGGCATAAGAGTCAGAAACTAGAGAGGACTTGGGCTTTTTTTTTTTTTTTTTTTCTTTTAATAAGATGTGAATCTATTGGAGTGTGGTAAGCAGAGGGATGACATGCTTGGATGAGTTTAAAAGAATTTTTCAGGCTACTGGCCTCAGATTAGATTGAAGAGGAGAAAGGACCAGTTTTGGGGGGATCAGTTAGGAAGCTACAGTAACTATTTAGGTAAGACATGTCAGTGCTTTTGCTTACAAAGGTACCAGTGCAAGTGGTGAGGAGTGAGTGAAAGGAGCGACGAATGAAAGGATTTTTTGCCAGACTGAATATTTAAAATATTAATTCACATATATAAAACATTGAAGTATATTTTCTACTGTGTGATATACTGATTTAGCAAAACATTACAACTTGGAATCTGGGGTTGCCTTACTGATTAACGCTGTCAGCTAGTTTCATTCTTTAATTTATCTAATAAATAATTCCTGAATATTCAGTATATTTCAGATATTTTAGTTGCAGAAAATTCCATAACCTAAATAAAGTAGATTTACAAAGAAAGTGTTCACATGTTTTTATTCTACTGGAAGAGAAAATAATGGAAAATTCGGTGGACTTACAACTGAGTTGGAGACTGGCAAATATAACCACAAACTTAGAAAGATTGGTAGAATCCTCATAAATTTACTTAAAAATTACAGAGAAAGTATGATGTGTTGATGGGTGTAAATCATTTTCAGCTTCATTTATTCCTCTTAAAATGAGCTATACCAAAAGAGTAGAAAATGGATGATAACTTAAAGTATCCGAAGTCTGACTTTAAAAGAAAGCCACAGACAATTAAACATGATCCAGTTAAAAATACTATGGAAAACTTCTGAAAAAATGACTTTATTTCTACCTGAAAGCTTTACAATCCTTTCAAACTTGTGAGTTCATTGATCTCAGCGTCCTTTTTTCAATGGGGAAAGATTGTAACACACTTGCCCAGAGTGAATCTAAAAACCTGTAAATCCTTGAAAAAGTATAAAGTCTGCTTTTCTTTTTTCTCTACAGTTTTAGGTTCTGAATGTTTTGATGTTCCTGAATCAAGTTTATGGCTTTGTGAGTTATGAGAACTCTGAGTTGGTTTTCTTAGTGTATTTAGATACAAATACAATCTAGCTATCCATCCATTCATTCAATATTTGTATGCCAACTTTATACCAGGCACTGACTATACACGATTAAGATTCAAGAAAATTTTTAAAATTTATTTCATAATCTGGACATCAGACTGCATTAAAATCAACTATATTACATATGCTGATACCAATTTTTCCAAACCGATACCAGTCACAAACTGAATGTCAGCAAAGATATTCCAGGGGCGTATTGTCACACCTCTCCATCAGTTTCCCTCTGGCCAAAGAAACACACAGCACTTTTCATATGTAGAAATTATCGAAGTAAGACTTTTAAAATACTTTTCCAATATAAAACTATTACTGATAATACAAACTCATGTAAATTTTCAGATAACAATTTGACTTTAATAAAACTTGTGCGAAATCTATGATAATCAAGTGACTCAAAAAATCACTTGAAAGAATACAAGTATTATTTTGCTAGAGCTACCATAATAAAAATGCTATGGAGAGGCTTCAAAACCAGAAGCGTATTGTCTCAGAGTTCTAGGGACTAAAAGTTTGAGACACTTAAAAGCAGGATTGGTGCAAATGTCAGTGTATAAATGCAGAGATTATTGCGCATACACATCAAAATGGCTAAAACAGATGAGAATCAGTTTATCTTACATTCATAAAATCTGCTTTTTTATAAAAAGAATATAGGATCACTCAAATGGAAGAGGTATTAGAGGATCGCAGAAGCAGCAGCAGGGTACTTGAAGGGGTTTCAGCAGTTTTGAAAATATAGTCAAACTTTCAAATCTTATTCTAAATCTTTGATTTAAAATATTTGTAAGTTGAGATCTAGGAGAACAGATTATTTTGTGCCTATTTTACAAAGTTAGTGAGTTAGGAATTATAGTTCTTGAACCCCAAACTTTTCTATTTATTGGCTAGAATTTTATCTTATTGAAATATAAGAATAGTACTTTATTAAAATTATTACTTTATTTGAATCTTTACATGAGGTGATTTTTTTTTTTAATATGCCTAGATATTAACTCAAAGTACACTGGCAGATAATGCACCTTTGTGGAAGTAGTATCACCTCTCAAAATTCTTTTCTTTAGACCAGTAAATGGAACTCACTAATTTCCGTATATACAATAAAACTCTACTAAATATTGTAAATTTTCCTGCTATATTTAGAGTAATCCAGAACAAAAAAAAATCAGATTATTTTGTGCCTATTTTACAAAGTTAGTAAAATAAGACGTACATGTATGTTGGGTATGAATTAAGTCCAAAAATAAACTTTAAAATCAGTAATATATTAATCATGAGAGAAAAATATCAATGAAAATATAACTTTTTAAAAATTTAAAACTTTACTCAAATTCAATTATACACTAAGATAACTTTGATTCTTCTAATTTTCTTTCCATCCAGTTTGCCACTATTTTTCAATAGGAATATCTATGTCTATTTAAAATCATGTTTATTCCACTACGTTCTCTGCAACCTTTTCATCTATTTCCTTACAAATTTCATTAAAGTACACGAGATGAGCCCAAAATCAGTAAAAGAATGATGTAGATTTTAAAACAATATTAATTTAACATAATTAAAAATAGCTGTGGTTTATTCTAGATCTGTGCAAGTGAACATAGGACAGATAATGTATATTTTAAAGAAAAAGTATTAGAGAAAACTTTATGAAGTGTTGTTTATAAATATCTTTTAATAGTGACTTTAAGCATACAAAGTTTTCCAAAGATTTTTATAGTTTATTCAAATAATTTGTGCACTAAGTCAGTTTTCTTCATACAGTTTATATAGTACTGATTGTTTTAATGCTTTTAAGAGGCATTAGGTAGGATAAACATTAACTGATGAACCAGTTTCAAAAAAAATCTGTCAATAGAAACATGATTGATATTAGTAGAATATGTTGCAATTGTCATTGTAAGAGATTGCTGGCAAATATGCTTGACATCTTTCCCACATTTTAGTTTTTTAAAAATAATACTACAAAACTCTCTTATATAGCCAAAGATAGTTGAAGAAAGACATAAAATTGCACCTGATGGATATAAACTAAAACATTACTCTGTATTTCATTGTGAACAATTTTTGAAATGAAGACGTTTGCATTTTTAGTTTTCAAATACACTTTATCTTTTAAAATATACTGAATAACTGGATTTTATTAGCATGCAATAAGAAGATATTTTAAGAAGGCATAGAAGTAATTGACTTGTATTTTAGTAACATCAGATTTAAAAGATTGCATTTTGTTCTATACTAAAAGCACAATTTCATACAAATAGTAAAGAATCAAAGAGATTTTCCTAAAAATCATACTGAATTGTTTGAAAACATTATTGTTATGAAAATTAGTTGTACATTGTGTATAAAGCATTTGAATCTCTATTTTCATAAATGTATACTTTTCTGGATGTTGGATAGCATCTACAAAAGCCAAACAAAAAACAAGAAAAAATTCTGTGTATTTGGGCATCAATATTTATATACATTCAACAAATTATAGAGAATTAGTTTGGTAACACTCATAGTTTTGTGTTTTGCATCCAAAACTTCAACCAAGATAGTTCCTTAATCCTAGTTATTGTTGAAATGTCCCTAGAATTGTGTGATGACTTTGGATAATTTCATTATGTAAAACTCGTAGCATAAATAGGATGCAGTTGCTGATGTTATCTCTAAGTATCATACAATTTTCTACATTATGGAGTCTATTTTGGGGAGAGGATAGCCCATGAGTAATATATATTTTTATGTGATATCCTTTGTGCTAAATGGATCAGAGTTCAACTTTCAGTAAAGTTACTTGCTAGTTTTGGAACTGTCCTCTAGAATCTCTGAAAATCATTTCTTTAACTTGTAAAACTGGAATAATAATATCTGCTTCTAAATTTACTTGAGGATTACCTAACCAGTGTTTTTAATAAAAGTATTAAAATGGAATGGATAGATAACAATATCGTTAACATAGGGAGTAATTTTCACATTCTTCCCAGATGTGAAATAACATGATCCCTGCCTTCTAAAAAAAAATCATTTTAAGGAGTTCAGTGTGTTAAGAACATAACTAGTATTCATGAGGATGCTAGTTCAATCCCTGGCCTCACTCAGAGGGTTAAGAGTCTGGCATAGCCACAAGCTGCTGCATAGGCAGCAGATGCAGCTTGGATCTTGTGTTCCTGTGGCTATGGAGTAAGCCAGCAACTATAGCTCTGATAGGACCCCTAGCCTGGAAACTTCCATATGCTGCAGGTGCAGCCCTAAAAAGAAAAAAAAAAATCATCTTAACTAGTTCATTACAGAGATAAGCCATATATATATATCCAGACAGCCAGAATCCAGATAGCCAGAAATGCCCCAGCTCCAGAGTGAGTGTCTAGAAAACCAAGGATGTGTCATCTGCCCTAGCCTGGCTCAATTCCTCCTTGCAAATAGACATGGAGGAGCTGTAGAAGCTGCTTCAGTGAATGGTTCTTGGGCAGTTGGTGACCCTGCTTATTTTCACTAGCTGTTATTCTTATTCTATACTCCCATGATTTTGCCTTTTCTTTTTCATCTGCCTTCTCCCTCCTTCATAATATATACATGTATAGCCAAAAGTTTACTTTTGAATCCATGTACTTGTTCTGCAGTGTTTTTAAAATAGGTATTACATCTCAATTGTAAATAAGGTTTTAGATAATTAATTTTACTTGGCATAAAAATTTCTTCCTAAATGTATGATATATAATGAAGGCATTTAACATTAGGCCACTTTTTCTATCTGTTGGTACCACATTTTGCATTTTTAAAGACTTATATTGACTTTCATATATTATTTATTTTCTGAAATCTGAGTAAATACAGTATGATTATTTTTTAATTTGGAGTAGTGAAACTAAAAAGGGGAAGAATTTTTCATTATTTAAGATAGAAATTAATAAAGTATGTACATATTGAAGAATTTGGACTTGATTTTCTTTTTCAAAACCTATATAATATACCAAATTCAACTGAGAATGGACACATATACTGTATAATCATCATCAAAGATTGCTCTTGAGCAGTTCCACTAGAGGACATTTTCAAGGCAGCAAACTGATCAAAGAGGTTATTTTCCCTAGATTCTAACACAAAGCAACATCAAATAACTTTGCTTTGCTGGTTTGGTTTTCTTGCATGCTTTGAACTAGAAGTATAATATACTGACTAAGGCTTTGTGTCCTCAAGTAAAATTATGAATCTTTCCTCCAAAATCCACTTGAAGAAACTCATGAATAGTTGAAGGAAACATAGATGAAAATGTTTTTCTTGCTTCTAAGTGACATTTTTGTAATGCTGAATTTTTATAGCTCCAGCCAAGTAATCAAAATATCTCTGGCCTATCTGTATGGATAGGCTATTATTTATATATTATTCAAACAATGTGAGTTTCACATAAAATAAGTGCTCTCCAGTTCTGTAGTCCATTATAGAAAAAAGCTCAACAATAAAGAGCATGTAGACATATTCCAGAGATCATCTTAATTTTTCACTTAACTGTTCACATATGGAGACATATTTTCTTAGGATTTGATTTTTCTCTATGCAAAATATTGTTGTTTATCTGATTTAAGAAATGTTGTGACTATGAACTATTATTACTAAATTTATTTATGCTAATGAACTTGTGATCATTACAAATGGTTATATTATTATTTATATTTATACTATTTAATTCATTATTTTTAGTGTTAATGTTATCATTACTTAAAGTATTAAAACTAGCCATTTTTATGAAAGAGGGAAAAGAATTTTACTTCTCTAATAATAATGACTTGGGAGAGTGTTACAGACATTAGATTGAGAATTATTATTTTCTATGCTAGTTTTAAGCACTGGTCTAACAAAAATCAGCAATTAAATTTGCTTCTTTATTTATGCTTCTTTTGAAATAGCCTGAATTTCTATCTTCTTACACAGGGTGTAGAAATTTCATGTGTTAATTTTTAGGCAACACATTGTGTGGGAATAATAAAAGAAACAAGAGTATGTGCATTTCCTACCTTAATTCCCAAATGCAGTTACTTTTTAGGGGTCACTGAGGTTATAATAGGAAAAGCCAAAATAATGTGTTGGAAGGGCATTGCCTTGGCAGTGTCAGGAGCTCTTCTTCATGCATGGAGTTGTGTAAAGCATAGTTTTTCTTTGCTAGAACATATGCTCAGCCATCTTGTGCCCCTAAAAATATTTCTTCAAATTTATTTAGAGCCTTCAAAAAAAAAAACCTTAATATATCTCATGAATATATAATATCATCCTTTACATACTATATTTTGGTGCATAATCCGATAATGACTAGACAAAATAAAATGATCAGGAACTCTCAATAAGTCTGTAATTGAACAAAAATATGAATTAATTTTCAAACCAATTATCTATAGCATTAAAGAGCACTGGCCATGGTCCTGTAACTCAGATGAAAAGCACAGCTTTCAATGAATTTGTTATCAGATTCTATTAAATTTCTATGTATTTTTCACTTATAGGAAATATCCTTAACACTATTTTACTTTGCACAAAAATCTTTATCTATGTTTCTAAATAATTTACTAATGCTTAAAAACAGCCAGTAAAATCTTTGTTTAATTATTACAGTGACATGATTTTTCAGTTATTTTTTAAAAAATATACCATTGGAAATTTTTAGTTTATTTATTGTTTCTAATAGACTAGAGCACAGATTCTGAAAAAAAAAATTATAGACCAAGCTACCTATTCCTTCATTACTCATTCCAGAGTGAAATGATTGTTTTAAGTTTCTGGAATGAGCAATGAACAGAACAGACAAAAATTCATCCTAATTTAAAACTTACATTCTAGAATAAGGAAACAGACAATAAAAAAGAAAGTAATTATACATTAAGTAAATGAAAATAACAGCTTTGGAAGTAAACAGTTTGGAGACTGCCTGGAAAGGGCATAAGTTATTAAATTTTTTTTCCTAATGACCATTGAAAGCAGTGAGGGAGTTATCCAAGAAGGTAGCCAGAGTAAAGATATTACAGAAGATAATAGCAAATTTGAACACATAGGCTGAAAGCAGTAAAAGAATAAAGAAGCCAGTGTCAAGAGCAGAGTAACCTTAGGCAATAACGGTAGGAGAGAGAAGTGATGGGCAGATCTTTTGGGGTTTAATTGCCATTGTAAGGACAATGCTTTTCAGTTTAAGAAATGTGTGAGGTCAGTAGTCAATTTAAGCTGTTGAGGAGTAGATCTTGTTATATTTTTAAAATATTACCTGGTCTGCTGTACTGTAAACAGACTGGCAAGGCAGGTTAGAAAAAGGACATGCAGTTAGACAGCTCTTTTGAAATTCTATGCAAGATATAATAGTAAGTAGGAGTGTGAAATAGGTGGATGATGGCTGTGTTTGCCAGGTTAGATGTACATTAGAATGTGGAGATGTATGAGAAACACTGAAGTCAAGGATGACTCCAAGATTTGGGCAGAGCAACCAAAAAATAGAAGAGTAACTGATTCCAGATTTGAAAGAAGACAGATCAGGTGTTTGGAATTAGACATGTTAAGTGTGAGATGCCTGTGTACTTTTTGCAAGTTAAGTGCCAAGTCTGCACTTAGAATACAGTTAAAGCTCAGGGAAGTACAAGCTGAGAATATCATTCAGCTTTCATCAATGCTTAATTGCTATTCAAAACTTGTGGCTCAATGAAATCATTCGGACAATTTGGAATTACATAAGAAAAGGGATCCAAGGACTCCTTTGAGATCAGGGAGATGAAAATTATTGGCCATATAACTGTAACTGCAGCAAATATAGAGACAGAGAATTACTAGGGAACTGGTAGGACAAACAGTGAATCTGGGTAGCTGAGCCTCATTTTTCCATTAATGGGAAAATTAAATCTCCCTATGATCTTTGCACATCAAAGTAGTTCACCCTAAAACATGGTCTGAAAGAATACTGAGAAAACCAATGTTTCCATTAAAATGAGGATTTTTTTAAAGTGTATTATGATATAGATTGTTCTATTTTAAATAATTACTTTTATGAGGAAGATTCTCTAAATATCTTAAGTAGTAAAGTAATTTTTAAGAAGTAAATTTACTCAAAAAAAAAAAAAAAAACAAGCAAAAGCTGTAACTGGGGATACTTAGCAACTCACAGGGTATAAAGGCTTAAAAACTGAAATACATAAAAACAAGAGAAATATTTATTTTTCCTTGAATCACGCACCTAACCTATGGTGGAGGGGTGTGTCATCATGATTAATAGTCACACTAGACTCTAGCAAAGGAAATCAGGATACCATGACCAAAAAAATATGAATTGGTCAGTGAGATTATTCTTAATTATATCCTTGATAATTTCCTCCCTTTCACTGTCTTATCCCTCTACTTCTTGCACTGCAATACCATGAAAATTAGTACCTCTTCAATTAGAACCAAATTTTTCTCAGTTTCCATCTCACTGATTTTTTTGCTCTACAATAAGTCAATTTTATCTTCCTATAAAATCTTGTCTATAGCTAATTCCAGTTGTTAATGTAACATTCTAAATTTTCAATAAAAATGTTAAATTTTCCTATTATTTCATTGTCATAGAAAATTTGTTCTGTATTTAGAACGGAAAACTCCACTGTGAACTCTTTGAGTATAACAACAGAATGTTTCTATACTGCCAGTTTTTTTTTTTTTTTTGCTCATTGGTTTTTCTCTTTAATTTCATTGTCTCTAATACTCTTATCCTCAAATAGCTCATGATTTATAGTTGTTTGATCACGACTGTAAATCTAAGACTAGTTGGAAGCATTTGTTGAATGTTTTCATCTGAATTTGTGTCATTTTCATCACACCCTTTTCTTTAATGTAGAGATCTGAGTATATTTACATATTAATTGCCATTAATATGCAGGTATGATGGGCAGGAGCAAAGGGTAGAGTAGGAAGGACTCAAATAGTCCAGCCACTTATAAATGTCTGGTTCTAAACTTTCTCTGCTATAGATCTATCAATCACTTCCACTCACATTTATATAAATATTTTATTAGCTAAATATTAAATTCATATAAAACTAAAAAGTGTCTGTATAATGCTTTTAATATATAAATAAGATGCACGCCTATGTACTGAAATTAACCCCTTACAAAAGGAGCATTTTCTTTTTTTTTGTCTTTTTGCTATTTCTTGGGCCGCTCCCGTGGCATATGGAGGTTCCCAGGCTAGGGGTCAAATCGGAGCTGTAGCCACTGGTCTACGCCAGACCCACAGCAACGAGGGATCCGAGCCGCGTCTGCAACCTACACTACAGCTCACGGCAACGCGGGATCCTTAACCCACTGAGCAAGGGCAGGGACCGAACCCGCAACCTCATGGTTCCTAGTCGGATTCGTTAACCACTGCGCCACGACGGGAACTCCAAAAGGAGCATTTTCAATGCTGTTAACACTTCTGGGTGCACTTCTAAATACAACTGCTTTCTCTTCTTCAGAGGTAAGCTCTGCTTTAAATTTTTTTTATCATTAATATACTTTCTTAAAAGAGATATATTATTTATGAAATCCTAGGCAATATTTTGTTTAGTTTTACTGATTTATGAACTTAAAATATAATAATATTAGACAATACAGTATTTATAAAATATATTGTATTCAATATATCTAGTGTATTACAATATTTATTCTGACATCACTTGCTTGCATTTTTCTTCTCTCAGATACATTTGTGAGATTCACTTTTGTATCTTCAGTTTAGGGCTCAGCAAACAATGGACAATGGAAAAAATCCAGAACCTGCTTTTTATTGTTTTCTCATTTTTTTTTTAGCCCATAAAAAAAAATAAAAAAAAAAACTTTTTTATGGCCACACTTGCAGCATATGGAAGTTCCTGGGCCAGCTACTGAATCTGAGCCATAGCACTGACCTACACTGCAGCTGTGGCAACACTGGATCCTTTAATCCACTCGGCTGAGCCAAGGATTAAACCCATGCCTCCACAGCAACCCAAGCCACTGCAGTTGGATTCTTAACCCTCAGTGCCATAGTGGGAACTCCAAAACTTTTTTGTTTTTTAATATATTTGAAAGTTTTTTTTTTTCTTTTTTAAAGAATTATATACAACAGAGAACATATATGTGTCTCAAAACCTCAAATATTTACATTTGGCCCTTCACAGAAAAAGTTTGCTACCACCTGCTGTACTTTATTAATTTTTCATAGTTATGTAATAATCCATTTTATCAAACAACATAATTTATGTATTCTATGATCTTAGTGGGCCTTTAATTATTTACAGGTTTTTTTCTAAATTTTGCTTTTGTTGCTGTTTTACTATTGTGACATCTTATATATTTCTTAGTATACATGTAAATGATATTTTAAGATAAAATACAGGGTATTTAACAAGTATTTCCATTTTTACTAGATTCCAACATGATCAAACAAATTATACTCTACTACTAATGTATAAATGTTTTCATTCTTACATATCCCCACCAATACTTGGAAATGAACTGCTATAAACATACCTCTTTGTGGTTTTTCTTTGCACTTTGCAAATTAATAATGAGATAAAATGTGTTTTCAAATATCTATTGGGCTGTCATGTGCTCATGTCTCTGAAATGCCTGTTCATTTCTCTTACTCATGATTCTATTAGCTTGTTTGTCTTGAATTATTGTTCTTTCTTTTTTTTGATTTTTTTTTTTTTTGATTTTTAGGGCAGCACTTGTGGTATATGGAAGTTCCCAGGCTAAGGGTCAAATCAGAGCCACAGCTGCCAACCTACACCACAGTCAACTGTGGCATTGGAGCCACTTCTGTGACCTATACCACAGCTCACAGCAACACTGGATCCCTGACCCACTGAGTGAGGCCAGAGATCAAACTCACATCCTCATGGATACTAGTCAAGTTTGTTTCCATTGCTCCATAATGTGAACTCCCTTATTGTTCTTTATACATATTGAGTATGTATCCTTTGTGAACTATTTTTATTTCAAATATTTTCTTTCTTTTGTGAGTTGTGTTATAAATTTATTATATTTTCTTGATAAACATATATTTTTAATTTGAATATAGTGGAATTCACCAATCATTTCCTTGTGGTTTCATATTTTTTTTTGCATCTTAGTTAAAAAAGCATTTCCTAACCTAAGAGATATTTATCTATTTTGATTTTCTCAATAAATTTTAATTGAATTTTACATCTAGTATGAAGTAGAAGTCCGGATAATTCTACCTCAGGACCTTTGCTTATACAAGTCTCTCTCTCCCTTGGATGTTCTTACTTTAAAATCTCCTATTCTTACTGATATCTTACCTTATTTGCATCAAACCTTATATAGTAACAATGACAAAAATAATAGCAGCTAACATTTATAGAACACTTACTTGGTGGAGGCAGTCTAAAACATCTTACATATATTGTTTTCTATCATATACTTTTAAAACCAAATTAGTATCTTTTTTTTTTCTCCACAAATAAAGAACCTCAAGCTTAAAGAGTTTAAATGGATTACCCAGGGCTGCCCAGCTAGTAAACAGAAGAACTAGATATTGAAACTAAGTTTTTCTGTTGATTATGACCATTACATAGGTTGGGTCTTTCATGTAAGGACTCAACCATTAAGAAAAGAAAAAATAATAGGAATGAAATGCCATAAATCTAAAAATAATATAATACTGTACAAGAAAACAAAAAGTCTAGAAATGACCAAGATTGTAACATTTTCTTATTCTTACCATACTGATGGTTTTACCAATACCTCAATGAGAGGAATTGGATTTAATAATAGAACTACAGAGTTTTGCTAAAAAAAAATCTTTAGAAAACTGCAGTTAATAATATCGGCTTAGTCATAATTTGCTTTTACATCAGCTGACAAGCAACTTTCTCTAGTATTTTAATTATATTCTAAACATATTTGTAGTCAAGATTGCACAGGTTAGAAGAGAAGCAGCTTTCAGTGCATTACTCTGGAAAGAGTCAATCTTAACTCTGCTAGGTCATATTAAATTATTTAGATAAAACAAAAAGAGAACACTGGACTAATCCAAAACTGCCAGTTTTCATTAAAATCAGGTTTGCTTAATGGCTCATAAGTTGGATTATAAATAACATTATATTAATGTTATATAGGTTAATATAAATTGTTAAATATTTTAATTTATGAATATAAAAGTTATAAGGCTAGTATAAAACTAGTATATGATTTTATTCCATTTGTAGCATTTTATGGTAATAGCTGGGGGTAAATAGTTAGAGGGTGGGGAATGGGTAGACGTGATTCACATCTAAGAAGTAGAAGCCAGTATGCTACTCAATAGGGTACAATGTGCATAAAATATAGCCTCCAACATCAAAGAATTTTCTGGCCCCAAATTTCAATAGCTCTGATGTTGAGAACCCTAGCCCAGATGTAAAACAATGTTTGTGTTGAAATATGATTTATCTAGGCTAAATGAAACATATATATTTGAATATTTATAAAATATATATCTGATGTGGAAATTTTGTAATCATATTGTCTCTTACAGAGAATATTTCCATTTCAAGAACTGTAGAAGAATCATGAAGGGCTCAAATGTCTAAAATACTATGCTTAAATAGTAAAAGAAATGTATGGTAAAGATAAAATCTTTTTATGATATAGACAATAAAATAATTTAAAACTGAAAAATATGTGCTTTAAAAAATTAACTTAAAAATTGGCATACATAAAGAGCAAATAATCTAATAAGAGGAGTTGCCATAAATCATTAGCATCATAATTTTGATGGAAAATTCCTGCACAAAGTTTTCAACTTCTATACTCTTAGAAATAAAGCATACTTCATATAAATATCTCATGTTTCATAAAACATATACCACATGTTTTCAACATTTTAAACATGGTTTTTGTCTCATAAATTGTTCAGCTATTTTAAAGCATAGCCAGACAATTTCAGTCTTTTACTGCCAGCAACAGAAAGTATTGTATCAGAAAATTAGCATTACTATACTAAAAGCACATGGTTACAAAAGTTTTATTAAGAAATTAATGGAGCAATATATGTATAGGTACTAACATATATTGCTCCATTGCCACATTCTGTAATAGGATATTCACTAATTCAAGGACGAAAGAGGCTTCAGGTATCATTGTAGCAAGCAACTATACACTGAAATTTCCCTTGTTATAAACATTCTTCCATAGAGATTGTATTTCACATGAAAATGGCAATTATTTTGAAAAATATATATGTGTAATGACCCATCTATCAAATCATGATGTGTTCAGAGTTCACTGGGTCACAATAATGAAGAAGTGAAGGGGGACTGAGTAGGTAGGTCAGGGTACTCCAAACCTGCTCCCCTAGGGATGGATTTCTTTTTATTTGTTGAGATACAACTCTAAAAATTGGAAAATTATTATTTCTGAACATTTTATAACTGTTGGGAATGGACTCAAATGATTAAGAATTTTATCCCTGGCATTCCTTGTCCTTTGCAATTCATTTAACCTATCATTAATTAAACCGACTCCATCATTATGAATCTTTAAAAACAGAATGCAAAAAAATTGTTAATTTATTAATTTTCCATGTTTTAGAGGGACTTGTTCTGGATGCAAGGACATAAATGGCTTTGTATCTGCATATGCCTTATTTAAATTTGAGAGATAAGACATAGGACTCTAAGACTAAGGAAAAAATAAGAAATGTCATGAAGTAAAAGGAAAAAAATACATTCTAGGTGGACATAATATGAGGCTGGAGAATATCAGCATTATTTAGTTAAAGTTGATAAAAGGAAAGGTAATAGTTGAACAAATTTTGTTTTCTTTTTAGGTGTGTACGCATGGAAGCTTCCAGGCTAGAAATTCCTGGGCTAGGAGTTGAGTCAGAGCTCAGCTGACAGTCTATGCCACAGCCACAGCAATGGGGGATCCAACCTGTGTTTATGACCTATACCGCAGCTCACAGCAACACCAGATCTTTAACTCACTGAGTGAAACCAGGGATCGAACCTGCAACCTCATGGATACTAGTCAGTTTCATTACTGCTGAGCCACAATGGCAACTCCCTTGAACCAAATTTTGATGATGATTAATATTTGGTATTGATGGGAGAAAGAGATGCCTCCTTATAAAATTCAGAAATACAAAATGTATTTAAAGTACAATGAGTAGATAAATTCTGCTGAAACTGAGTAATACTTTGAAAGTTGGATAATACAGATTTAAAAAGGAGGAAATAAGGACTTGAAATCCATATTTATTGATTATGAGTAATTAAATCATAAATATATTAGAACACCTACAGTTAGCTGCATTGAAATTCAATATTTTATGAAGCATACTCACTCTAATGATTACCTAGGACAAAATTGTTATGAAAGTCTCCTATAATGTTATATAAAAAAAAAAAACAATCATAGAATGGTCAAATATCTAAATAGACCTTTCTCCAAAGAAGACAGACATATAGCTAAAAAGCACATGAAAATATGCCCAACATCACTAATTATTAGAGAAATGCAGTCAAAGCTATGATGACGTATCACTTCACACCAGTTAGAATGGCCATCATCAAAAAGTCTACAAACAATATATGCTGGAGAGCATGTGGAGAAAAGGGAACTCTCTTACACTGTTGGTGGGAATGTACATTAGTGCAAACTCTATGGAGAACAATATGGAGGTTCCTTTAAAAAACTAAATCTAGAACTACCATATGATCTAGCAATCCCACTTCCTGGGCATCTATCTGAAGAAAACCATAATTCAAAAAGATACATACACATCATTGTCCATGACAGCACAATTTACCATAGCCAAGACATGGGAGCAATCTAAATGTCCATTAACAGAGGAATGGATATAAAGATGTCGCTGAACATATATACAATGGAATATTGCTCAGCCATAAAAAAGAACACAATTATGACATTTGCAGCAACATAGATGGACCTAGAGATTATCATGCTAAGTAAAGTAAGTCAGATGGAGAGATAAATATCACATAAGATCACTAATATGTGGAATCTAATAAAAAATGACACAAAATTGTTTACAAAGTAGAAACTGACTCAAAGATTTTTGATACTAAACTTATGATTACTATAGGGGAAATGCGGAGGGGGAAGAATAGATTAGGTTGAGATTGATATATATAATTAAAATAGATAAGTAATAAGGACCTACTGTATAGGGAAATATATTCAATACTGTGTTATAATCTATATGGGATAAGAATCTGAAAAAGAATGGATATATATGTATATGTATGGCTGATTCACATTTCCGTACAACTGAAACTTACACAGTATTGTAAGTCAACTACACTACACTAATAAAATTTAAACAAAGAAACTTGAGATATAGGACTTATAGATTACTGAATTATATGGTGTTCCCTATCTTAGAAATTTTCTAAAGGTATGAGATGCTTAACAATGACAATAGCATCAGTTAGAGAGCACTAATCTTTTGCTTTAAAATTTTCATGGATAAAGAGGACAGACCAAACCAGGGGAGCTACTGCTAAATTCAGCATCAAAGATTATGTTCTAAATAAAACACATATGCACATTTTTAATATTATTTTTCTATATATGAGAATTTATGATTTTAACTAGACTTTGGAGATGAGGAGTTAACCTTCAGTATCTTTTATTGACCTTAGAAGTTGATGTTATTGTTTTTTCTTCCTCCCAGAACATATTACTTCCTTCTATTTGTCCAGACTCCATACTTTAAGCTAGAGGCACAGTGAAAGGAAGCCTTCACTCCTGTATGTACTAAAAGGTGAAAAAAAAAAATTGGAAACAAAAAGTTACAGTCATTCTCTTTTAAAATCGTTTTTAGAAAAAAAAATTTCCCTCTATTTGTTTGTTAAGCATGCAAATGAGTGATGATGTTGGTACATTGAGAAGAAAATTGGTGAAGGTTAAAGAAGCTGCCCCGTACAGTCAAAAGAAAGACCAGAAATGAAGAGAGATTCCTAAGCAATACTAGTTTCCAGGAAACTCTGCCATTCTCGATGCTTTGATTTCCATTGCTCTTTTGAGGTTATGAAATACTCAGTTCACAGTTTATAAATCTACATTTTTTGGATGAAGGTTTTACAAGTGCTATTTTTCATCTCATTGTGATTCTCTACGTTAACTCAAAAATGATATTTTTGGCTTACATTAGATATGTGTACCTCCCTTATAGCCGCATGAATTACATATGTAGAAAAACATGTAGCTAGCAAAGAAGGGAAAATCACCAATTGAGAAAAGAAGAATTTTGTCTTTTTTCTGTTATTTTTAATTTGAACGTGTGTGCATTTTTTTTGTAAGGTAATGAAAATAAACAGATTATAGAATCACAGAATCAAAGAATATTTAAATCAAAGGCAAGCTATTAGGGAGCATTTAGTCTAATTGAATTCTACTCTTCTTCCCCTATATGCCTGTTACTATTTACCTTTCAGAGTCCAAAAATAGGTGTTTCATACATGTTGTATAGATTTAAGCTCTCAGTATATTTTGTTTATTTTGCATATGAAGTCAAATTGTTCCAGCACTAGTTGTTGAAAAAATATTATTTCTCCACTTAAATTGCCTTTGCTTCCTTGTCAAAGATCAGTTGACTATAACTGTATGAATCTATTTCTGTTCCACAGTGTGGACTCTCTACTCTGCTCCATTGATCTATGTGTCTGTTCTTTTGCCAACACCACTCTGTCTTGTTTACTGTAGCTTTATAGTAAGTGTTGTACTTTAGTAGTGTCAATCCTCCAAATCCATTCTTTTTCAATATTGCATTTGCTATTCTGAATCTTCCACTTTTTCACATAAACTTATGAATCTACTTGTTGATATCTACAAAATAGCTTACTGGGATTTTGATCAGTTGTGTTAAAATGTACAGATAAAGTAGGAAAGTATCTCTATCCATATATACAAAATACATTTCCATTTATTTAGATCATCTTTGATTTATTTAATCAGAGTTTTACAGTTTTCTACATATTGATCCTATATGGGTTTGGTTATAGTTATACAAAAAGATCTAATTTGTTAGTACTGTTATAAATGATATCGGTTTTTTAACTTCATATTGTGATTTTGCAATGTTAGGGAAATGGTTAATAATAATTTAAAATAATAACTTATTACAAGTGGAAAAAATGCAAACAATATGAATAACATAAGGACAAATGATTTTTAGGCAGGTGATGAAAAATATCCCTGATAAAGTAATATTTGTCTCGGTTGGTATATCAATAGGCACTCTGGAATGTCCTAGATGCACAACTGTGAATTCTTACTCTTGGTGGCATGTAAATATGGAACCAGAGTCTCTGGTGTTTCACAATCTTGAAGAGGGTGGGGGTAAGACTGTATGTGGGTGGATAGAGAAGTGGTGTGCATTATGTACAGGGAGGTACAAACCACTGAAGAAACTAGCAATGGCAAGATTCTATTACTGCAAGCCCAAATTATCACTGAAAGGCAAACTCACATTTTTATGTGGCTCTAAAATATCAGAAACTTGGAGAAGCTGTACTTCTAAGAGTAGTCTGTGTTGTTTCCCATTTTGGTTGTGCTAACAATTTTTTGTACCCTTGTTATTGCTCACTCTTTAAATTCAATACTGGTATACATTATCGTCTTTATGTTGATAACATCACAGTTCCATTTGTGAAACATTTTATAGAGATATATGTCATTAAATGTGAATTGAAAACATATTGCAAAGGTAAAAACACACTAAGAATTGTTAGACATTGGGAGCATTTTTGAATGAGGAAAGAGAGTGACTTTCAAATATTATTTAATATTCTTGCTTAACACTTTTGTTCTTTACAAGAATATAGTGCAAATGGTTTGAAAGATCCAAAAAATAATGTGATAAAATTAATGATTTGTATGTTATTAAGTAAAATAAGATTATATAATAAATTGTAATATGTTATATATTGTATACCTCTTTTCCTTTTTAAAAGTATTGGTCATTTTGAATGGAAGAATCTTATTATGGCTTTAATTTGCTACTTCCTGTTGACTAACAAGATGAGATCTTTTCATGTGTTTGTGCTCATTGCTCATTTCTATAGCCTCTTGTGAAGTGCCTGCTTAAGTCTATTACACATTTTTTTCTATCAAATTGCCTGTCTTTCTCTTACTGACTTACAGGAAGTTTTTATAAAATAAGATATATTTTGCAAATATCCTATCCTACTCTCTGGACTTGTCTTTAACTATCACTTGATATCCTTCAGTGAACACGTATTCTTGATTACAATAGTCCACTTTAACAGCATATTTTACGATTTGCATTGTTTGGACCATATTTAAGAAAACATCTCCAAAACTCTACATCTAATACCATACTTAATGGTAATAAACTAGATGCCTTTTCTCAAAATGCCTTTTCATTTGTTAATTACAGACATCAAAAGTTTTAAATTAATAGTCTGAAAACAAGTCTTTGTGAGACAACTGTTCCATGTAACAACCTATAGGAACATTTATATACATATCTCATGTTGGAAAAACAAAGACCTAATCAAAAAAATATTCTTAAGTTTATTGGGAAAGGCAAAAGAACTAGAGTAGCCAGCACAAGAAAGGAGAACAAAATTGAAGAACTCAATCCAATTACAAAATTTACTATAAAGTTACAGTAATCGTAACATCAATGTATTGAAAAAAAGAACTGTCACATAGATCAATGGAACATATACTACAGCCCAAAAGTAGATCCACACAAACATAATAAAAAATGTAGTCAAAAATAGTTTGTCAAAAAAGCAAAAGTAATTTAATGGAGAAAGAATATTATTTTCAATAAATAGTTCTGGAAAAAAATTTGGATGTCCGTACACAAAAGTAAGTGAATCTATATATAGAACTTACAATTTTGACAAAAATTAACTCTAAATGGTTCACAGACCTAAATATAAATACAAAACTATGAAAATATATAGAAGAAAACACTGGACAGATACTTTGCGTCTCTGGGATTAATGATGAATTTTCAATTGTATCAGAAATATGAAAGAAAAACTGGATGTTGGATTTAATTAAAATTAAATTGTCTACTCTGTGAAAGAAGAATGGAAAGACAAGATGTAGACTGGCAAACAAAAATATCTGCAAAACACATATTTGATAAAGAACTCGCATCCAAAATAAACAATTCTTAAAACTCAATATTAAGTGATTAAACAGTCAATTAACAAAGGAAAAATATGTGAACAAACATCTTGTTCAAGAATATATACACATGAAGTTCCCGTTGCGGCACAGTGGTTAATGAATCCAACTAGGAACCATGAGGTTGAAGGTTCGATCCCTGGCCTTGCTCAGTGGGTTAAAGATCCGGCATTGCTGTGAGCTGTGGTGTAGGTGGCCGATGCAGCTAGGATTCCGTGTTGCTGTGGCTCTGGCGCAGGCCAGCGGCTACAGCTCCGATTCAACCCCTAGCCTGGGAACCTCCATATGCCACAGGAAGTGGCCCTAGAAAAAGTAAAAAAGACAAAAAAAAGAAGAATATATACACATGGCAACTGGCATATAAAAAGATGCTCAATATCATTTATCTTTAGCAAAGCAGGTGGACCCTCTAGGTCACAGGAAGTACACCAGATTGATTTCAAGGTATTATTTCATTGCTAAGGATTGGAGATGACTGAGCAGAGAAATGATGTGATGTGATTTATATTTTAGATGATCATTCCAGTTTCTATATGGAAGTTAGATTTATCAAGGTCAAGAGGAAAAGCAGAAAAACTACTTAGGAGGCTGGAAAATATTTAAAGGAGAGCTGATGATGCTTATATAAGAGCAATTAATAGGGGACATGACTAAATGTGCAAAAATTTAGAAAATATATATATATATATATTTTTCTAAGATGGATGTTGCTGGTGAGAATAAAAGAGGCAAAATAGAAAGGAGAATGACTACAGATGGCAAATGGCGGTGATATTTCCTGAAGTAGAGACCATGTGGGAGGCAGAAGAATCAGGGATGCATAGCTGCTTTAGTTAAATTTGAGATGCTTACCCCAAATCCAAGGAGATGTCAAACAGACGTTGGAATAAGCAAGTCTGGCATTTGGAGGAGAGCTTGAGGCTGAAGTTATACATTTGGCACACAGATAGAATTTTAAGCCACAGGACTGGGATATATATATATAAATGTTTATATCAATATCTATTTATATCAATAGACTTCCTCAGATGTTATCAAAATAATGTGCTATCTTTGACTACTTAATTTTCTGAAGTTTCAAAGATGGATGATCGAGTAAATTCTTGAGACAGGTTTTAATGTTTTACTTTCTTTGCATTTATTAAGTCAGCAATCTTTCCCCACAACACCCTGAACATAAAAAGATAGACTATTATATCACAACACTTTGCTCATTTTGTAATCTGCCACTTCTGTACTCAGAACTTATAAGTCAAACTTTTCACTTTTAATTCCTTTCTTAAATCACTAGTTAAATAATGGTTTGCAGATGAATTTTGTTAACATTTGAATTATTGTACACTTTGAAGAATTATGTTTATTTGGTTGGATGGTTGATATATCAGTTAAAGCCAAATTAAAAAAAAAAAACTGAACTCTCGCTTTAATTAGCAAGTTATTTAATACTGGTAACTTCGTGCATACTACTTTATTGCAAGGGTTTGGAGACTGCTATTCAGGATGGGAACCAAGGGAGAAAGAAACCTGTATAACTTTGAGGTCAAGAATACACTTGCAGAAGTTGTGACTCAAAAATTAGGTAGGCATTTCTGTTAGACTTAATACAAATTTATGATAAGAAGACAATTACAATTGGAATAACTACTTGTTGGATTGGACCCCACTTGGAAGAACCAACTCTCAATCAGTCAAGGAGCTCACAAGGGGACACTGCTATTGAAAATACAAGGACTATAACAACTTTGCTAGCAATAACAGGAAATGGAACAGGAAGAAGGGCTCGTTTAATCTTCTGTGTCTAGATCTTTCACAAGTGTGTCAATTTGGGAAGCCTAATCACACCCAAAATTCTAGCTGCAAGTGAGCCTGAGAAAAAGTTTATTTTTCCAGTTTTTTTCCATAAATGCATTGTTGTTTTTGTATTGCCTATTCAGATTTTACTGACAGGGAGATATACCAGAAGAGAAAATAGATGCTGGGTAAGCCATCACACAACATCTACTACAATTTTATTTTTATTTTTATTGCTTGTAGGTTCTAGTGTAAATAGGGATTATATAGGAGTTTCCATCATGGCCTAGTAGAAACGAATCTGACTAGTATCAATGAGGATGCAGGATTGATCCCTGGCCTCATTCAGTGAGTTAAGGATCCGGTGTTGCTATGAGCTGTGGTGTAGGATGCAGATGTGGCTCGGATCCTGCATTGCTCTGGCTGTGGTGTAGGCCAGCAGCTATAGATCCCATTAGACCCCTAGCCTGGAAACCTCCACATGCCACAGGTGTGGCTCTAAAAAGACAAAAAACAAAACAAAACAAAACAAAACAAAAAATTTATACAATAATGTAAGACAAACATAAATAAACAAATATAAATAAACATTGCAGTCATGTGTCAACCCTGGCCAACAATTTGTGTGCATGGATGTCATAACTATAACACAGTATTGAAAATTACCATAGTATTAAAAATTCTAGAGACTATTTACAGAAATGTTTTAGATAATTACTTATAATTATATATACATACATATTTAACCTATGAATATATGTATGTGTGCAAATATGTGTGCATATATATATATATATATATATACAGAATAAGAAATTATTTAAATTTTCCTCAGCACATAGCACAGTATCTGATTGTCAGAGGATGTTCAATAAACATTTGTGGGATACTTTCAGTGCCATATAGATTTTTAATAAAAGATTGACCCATCATTCCATTTGTTACAAATCTGTTTTTTATTTATAAACTCTTTAGAAATAAACAATGAACACTACTGTTTTGTGAAAGCCGTTGTAAGAAATATGCTTAATTAAGTAAATATCCCTTTTAGAAAGTTTCATCCAATATAAACATTCCAATGCAAACTGCCTGTCTTATTTCATGTCTTTATTTTATGCTTTTCATTAATAATTTTGCATACCAAAATCTACTATTAATGTTCTTTGTAAAACTGATGATTATGGATTTTGCTTCTAGGCAGAATCCTTCTTTTTTCCTCAAATGGTTGCCAAGAAACATTTAGCTCAAGAGACTATCAAGAGGAAGTACTTGAGAGTTCTTCTCTCTCCTAGATTTGTATAGATTGTTTTTTATATCTGGGGGTAAAGAGGAAAATTAGAATAATTCTTACCTCAATACTACTAATATTAAAATCTCCTGAAATGAGTATTTGTTTGTGATGATTGACAGCATGATTACAGGAGATCTTAAGCAGCCATGATTACATTGTGAATGCTCATGTTTAAATTTTTTCAAGTGTTTTAAACTGCTGATAGCCTTCAAAATTAGTGAACAGTTACCAAAAAAGGCATTAGAATATATTTGTAAAAGCGTTAGAATATATTTGTAAGATTGAAAGGCTCTCTAGATTTTTTTTCTGAAATGTATCCCAGTACATTGAATTATTTGATTATACTTAACTACTGAAAAACTTTTAGAAATGTTTCTCTATTATTTTATGATATTTCCTAATAGAAAAAAAAGCAAGTTGCAATATCTTTAAACATCTCTGATGTGTATTAAATACAACATAAAATATTCAATGGCTAATATAATACATTTTAAAGAGTATTTCAAAGTATTGTATTGCTATTATTTTCAAAATTGCAATTTATTTTTAAGTTATTTAATAGTTTTATCCTGGTTGTCAACAAACAAAATGAATTTATCCTGTGATTCTTCTAATAGTACACCCACATGAAAAAATAAAATAAAATTTTGACTTAGCAAAGAAAAAGCTGTATGTGCATAAGTGCAATGTGTGTATTTATGTAATATGTATATATATACATATATATACACACACAAACATGTCTCTTAGCAGTTTTCCAGAACTACTAATATCTATTGCAGAAATCCAGGAAGCCCGTTTGCCTTGGTGAAAATAAATGGTTTACTGGATTAAGGATCAACTTGAAGTTCACGTCCTGGTACAGTGGAAATGAATCCTATTAGCATCCGCTCCAACTGGCCTATTAACTAGAAATTGACATACTCCTTAGTGGGTTCACTTGTGTCCCCTTTACCCTGTTATTCCCAGGACTTTGATAGCCAGAGGCATTTCTTCCTCAAGGGAGACATTAAGCAGCACCTATAAAAAGTTATTTAGATGCTTACTTACATTTTTTTCCTTGAATTTTCACCTTTGTGTTTTCCTAATAATCCAAACACCTATTTCTTCTTTCCTCTGGTTATTATATTTTTACTCTCACAATTGTAAATACTTGCTGCTATTTTCTTTGTTTTTTCTTATTTAAGATCTTCTAGAATCAAAGTAAACAAAAGCAACTATATGTTTCTAATATTTTATATCTATTCATACTGAATGTTTTAATTTTGTATATCTACTGATTTAACTTAGATATTTATTGAGGTGATTCTTTAACTCAGAAGGAAAAACAGAATTGCTAAAAAATGAAATATATATTCAATTTATAGTATTTTCTCTGCTTTGGTTGTTTCCACTTATTAACAGCTATATTAATGCTTTTCACTGATTTCTTGAAGAATTTCTTTTCAATGCCCTGCCTGTAATTACTCTTTTTTTTTTTTTTGTCTTTTTGCCTTTTCTATGGCATAGGCATATGGAGGTTCCCAGGATAGGGGTCTAATCAGAGCTGTAGCCACTGGCCTGCGCCACAGCCACAGCAACTCCAGATCGGAGCCGCATCTGCAACCTACACTCACAGCTCACGGCAATGCCGGTTCATTAACCCACTGAGCAAGGCCAGGGATTGAACCCTCAACCTCACGGTTCCTAGTCGGATTTGTTAACCACTGCGCCATGACAGGAACTCCTGCATGTAATTATTCTTTTATCAGTTTAATTTTATCACATTGTCATATGCTGGTTTTGAAAATCAGGAATAAGGCAACATTTGAGTGCTGAATGGAAAGATAAGCACTATTTAGATGTGAAAAGGTGAAATGAGAGAATTCTAAGTGGTAGAAAAGCAAAAGCTAAAATATTCAGATCTTAGAACACAGAAAGGTGCTAATTACTTGGATGTTGTTGAATAGATATAGATAAAGATATTTTCAATGAGATTTTAAGCATTTTTATTTATCTTGTATCTAATTATGAGCTCACTGAGACTTTTTGAACATGAAAAATGTAATCAAATTAATTTTTAAAAATTATTACTATAAATATGTGCTAAAACATGCCTTGTGAGGGTAAGAATCAAAGCACAAATAGGCTAGTAAATTAATGAAATATTCTTGAGGCAAGTAAAAGAAGCCTAGAATGAGGACAGTGGTGAGAATAAGAAGAGAAGGTGAAAAGCGATGCTGAAGTACCAGGTCTGGATTATCTTAAGAAAACAAAAGTTAAAAAAAAAAAAAAGTTTTCTAGAATTCTTTCTACAATTAATTTGAACACATTAATTTTCAAATATATGATGACATAAAAGTATAGATACAATATAAAACCAGAGCTAGTAAGACAAATGAGACCAAAAAGATCATGATTTAAAAGAAAAATTCACTTTTTTCAATCGACGATCTTCAATAACTGTTTTGTAGTACAGTATAGACACTACATCAGAGATGAACACAGAAAAAGCCTCTTTCTCTGCAGTGCCCATGTCATGGGGATCATATTAGGTGAAATCAAAATAATTAGGAAAATACCATAAATTTGTTGTTTTAACCTATGATAGCTGACCTCATAGGGATTCATATATGGACTTGATTCTATCCATGGGCTCCAGAACCAATAGGTAACATTTATGCAAATAATCAGATATACATTATTCTACTGAGAAGATCCATCTTTTTGTTTGCCAATGATGTCAATATTATTACATTATACCCCCCCAAAATTTTAAGATAAGTTAGAACATAATAAAATGAAAGTTTTGAAGACAGTCCTTTGGAGGGTCAACATACCAAATGAAATAAATAAAAAAAAAAAAAAGACCAGAGAAAGTATGATTAGAAAGGTAAAAGAACTCGGATAATTCATTAATACTGAATTCAAGAGGAGATTTTCAAGAAAGAAGGGATTCATATTGGCAAGCACTGCAGAGAGTTCCATGACTTTGAAGATGGAGCAACTACAATTAGCAAAGCAGTTATCTTCTACAGGAATATGAAGAGTAGTGATAAATTAGAGTAAAAAAATCAAAGTAAAAAAAATATTCAAGTGGTCATTATTGGTTCAGATTTAATCTTCCTTCTTCATCACTACGAAGTTATACATTATGTCTTGTCCTTTCTTTTCTTTTCCTTTCTTTTCTTTTTTCTATGGCATGTAAATGTTCCTGGGCCAGGAATCAAACCCTCACCACAGCAGTAACCTGGGCTGCTGTAGTGATAATGCAGGATCCTTAACTTGCTACAGCACAAGGGACCCCTCTATATGTGTTTTCTTTTAAATTCTATCTTGTGACAGTTCCTTTCAATTTTATTTTGGGGGAAGGTTGGTGCCATATCAAAATGCATCATATAAGCAAGAAGTCCACTGATTTATATTAGATATTTGAGGTTTTATTTCTCTATTTTCTTTTTATTGGAAGAATTGAACTTACTTTTCCATGTAAATAACCTGGCTTTCAAATAAATTTAATAGAGGGTAAAGACTTGAGCCCTGTAGTCTGAACAACTTGGATTCAAAACTCAAAATTGTTATGATCTGGTTATATGACATTAGGTAGCTTATTTAGTTACTCTAAACCATTTTTTCACACATCAAAAGAGGGTTAAAAAATATGTATTACATTTGTTTTCCATTAGGATTAAAAATAATAATTCTTGCATTGTTCAATATATATTTGCTATATTTTTAACAGTGTCGTAGTTAGTAATCATTTCCAGTATACTTTAAAATTAATCAGATACTCTTCTATGACATCTTTTCGTTAAGATATCATAAAAGTCTGCTTAGCCTTTCATCTACTACCAAATTGCAATAATCATAGGTCTTCCATATTCTTTCATGTTGTGAGAGATGTATTTTGATAGGTTGGGAAACATTTTCAAACCAACTACAATGTAAGAGTATCTTAGGAGAATGGAGGAGAATCATGCAGGTGGTGTAGTTGCATGTGCTTGGCGACTAGGGTATTGTTTGTATCTCCCTATGGAAGCTGATGTCACCTAGAATAATGGCAGAATTTTCAGTTGGAAAGAAGACTGCGGCAAGTGTGAAGTCTTCACTGAAGGAAAGAAGCTGAAAGTGGGTGCAGAATATGGATGAGAAGGGTCATAGAGATGTGTAGCCAATGATGTAAGCCTCTAAAAAGGAGGTTATTCCAGAGTCACAAAAGGATGGGAGAGAAGTGATCTAAAAGTCACAGTGTGAGCAAGAACCTGGAGTACTGAATACAGAGATCAAACTTACAGTTACCAAAGGGGAAATGATGGATAGGGAGGGATAAATTAAGAGGATGCGATTAACATATACACACAACTGTATATAAAACAGATAACTAACCAGAACCTACTGTCTACCACAGGGAAATCTACTCAATAGTCTGTAATAAAGTATAAGGGAAAAATAATGGATATACATATATGTATTACTGATTCACTTTGCTGTACACTGGAAACTAACCTAATATTGTAAATCAACTACACACTAATGAAATTTTAAAAAAGAACTTGAGGTATGTGTGTGTTGCTGCTACATGAGTACCTGCATCTATTTCTTCCTGTCACTCTGGCTCCAAACCACTTCCACATACATATCCAATTTCAATCCGTAATTTTAACTAACATTTTAACATTTTCTCATTTGTTTTAGAATAAAGTACAATCAAGTCATGTTTTAATTATTTAAATATACTAAACTAACCCTTATCAGAAAGCATTTTCATAGGGTTCCTATACATATCACACTTTTCTACATCTTTTCTCCAATGTGTCTTTCACAGCTCACTCACCCTATTTTTTTTTCCCAAGGAGGCATTCCTTGACTTCTTAACAAGATGAGGTCTTCATATCGCATTTCATGAAGATGTTTGTACTTTCCTCATCCTGACACTCATCACTTATGAATATTACTAGCTAATATTTTTGTTCTCTAAACAACTTGAAGCTCTCTGAGAGCAGAGATCATGTGACTCTTGTTAAATATGTATCCTCACTGCTTAGCACAAGAACTAGTACAGAGAAAAAGTACAAAAAATATTTATGAAAGAATAAAAGAATGACATGCTGATGGAAGGCATACTGTAAGACTAAAGTGTTTCGGCTGAACAGAGGAAATCTTAAAGTATGAAAATAGGAAAACGGTAACACTAAGGGTTAGCGGGTAGAGGGAACATAAAAGATTGTGGACTAAGAGACCCCCAAACCAGTGACTCAGGGGACTAAAAGGAAAAGTATCAAATGCCCATACAGACATAGTTCATTGAGTAATATAAGTCTCTTCCTGAATAGAGAATAAACAAAAAAATCACAGAGGCCCAATTTAAAACCACACAAAAACGAGTGTTCACAAGCCTCATATTACAAACACTTCTATACACATTTTGCCTTTGGTTTAACAGTGATTGACAATTCTCTGTACTTATACAGAAGGACTCAGCTTTATATTTGCTGTTTTCCTTTCAAATTCACATTTTTTTCTGTTGCTGTCTCCTCTAACATAAGTACAAATCTCTAAGACAGGTACCTACTTGCCATGTTGCTCGAAGTATTTGTGTTTGGGGCCCTGGTGATCACAGCAGCACCCAAATTACCCTAAGAACACACAAATTCTGGGAAGGGAAGAAACACCAGTTTCTTCTCTTCCTTAGCTAAGTCCTCCTCTATCTTTCTTCACAATATAGCACATTAACCTAAAACATCACATATTTTGTAAACTGCTTCATGATTTTTCTTTCAGTGCTGATTTTTTTCTCTGGGACAGATTGAAGGCATTCATGTGCTGAGTTGTGGTAACAGCATATTCGAAAACGGAAGTTTTCAATAGTATAAAACTGATATTCATCAGTTTCTAAGTAAATTTCAGAAAGGCAAAAGCTGCATGAAGGTAAAGGAGTGGAGATGGAAATAAAAGAACAAAGAGAGCAAAATAAAAGTGAGCAGGCAGAGGAGCTAACTCTGTGATCATTTTGTGATCATACTGGGATTAAAATAGAATAGATTCCTTCTCATCTAGCCATGGGTATTTGCAATATTTATTCATTAAAGTCAGGGCATAAGTTAAAATGGAAAGACAAGTGGCTCTTGATTATCCTGAATGCTTTTTTCTGTGCTCCTGATATGTGAGAACCATGAGGATGGCTCTTGGGGCAAAGGGCAGATTCTATTCTATTTCAATTTGGGGCATTGATCCCGGAGAAGCAGTGTTGAAAGCAGGTACTGAAACATAGCCAGTCTTCCTCATCTATTAAATCATTTCAAATTACTACTGTGTGAGCATAATAAAATTCAGAGTTTACACAACGTAGTAAATGTATATAAAATCACTAATTCAGGCTAAGATTTGCATTGCCTTAAGTAAATAAATCAAATAAATGAAAAGTCTCTAAATTACTTTGCTATTGAGATTAACAGGTTTGTAGAATTTGTTGCTGTACAGAACTCTATAAACTTCTAGTCTAAACCTTATTAGATGACAGCTTACAGGTCACACCCTCAGCAGTTTAAGTATTGAAAGGCTATGCTATTTAAACTCCTGCTTTCTTGTATTATTCACATTTCCCTCACTGGGGCTGCCACTCCCCACGCAATAACCTCCCTTCTTTTATAGACACTCCTCATTTAATGACTTTTCACTTGGATTCCTAATCCTGCCATATGTCATCTTTCTCATCACTTGAAAACCCCTCTGAAATCAATTCACATTAGTTTTCATGTCATCAAGGCTTTTGGAGTTCTCATTCATTCCTCTCCTATCAAAATCAGACACATCACTAAATATCTGGCTACCTGAGCACTGAAACACCACTGTGTGTTATTCGCCAGAGTCAAAAAAAGCAAATGACATCTGAGGCTGATGACAAATAGCATTGCTGAAAAAAACCATAAAACTTATTGGCAAGAAATTAGCTTAAGATTGGATATCATCATTATGAGGAAGAAATTCAGAAACAGAATAGAAGAAGTCAGTTAGCTTGGAGGATGTCTATGTTTAGGGACAAAGAATACAAAAGAAGTAATTTTGAAAGCCCACAAAATACTAGAAAACAAATCACAAAATGAAAATACACCATTAAAGCATTCAAAGTTGAGGGTGAATGTTTGAAAACATAATGATATTAAGCCCTACCAAGGGCTACAGAGATTTAAAAAAAAAATTAAACATTTCTACGGGTCATTTTTGTCACATATTTTAAATCTCTTATGGCATGGATGTGTGCATATATTACTAACTTTTAAATCTAGATTTTTCTTGCTTTAGCTTCAAATTTGCCTTCTCACTCCCAGCCTCACACTTATGCTCAACTAGCAGATTAATGTTTCTGAGATACTTTTTCACGTTTCATCTTCCCCAGGTTCTCAATGCTTTCATGGACTATTTCTCAAACTTTGTACCCCAGAACACTTGTATGTGGTCCCCATAGTTGTGGCCCTTGATAAAAAAATAAAGTATCTGCTCTCCCCTTTACCTAGTATATTAGATTATGGGTCATATTCTCGTATCTTTTTTTTATGATAACTCTAAATCCTTTCCTGATCTGTTTCACTGCTATAATTTGTATCACATTTCCTCTTTTCCTTGTATCCATTCCAAGGAAGATGGAGGATCCAGTGAATCTATGCTACTTTTTTCTTAGAGTGAATCTAATGACTGTTACTCACCTGAAGGTGGAATTGCTGGAAGTAGGAGACAACGCGTAAAGCCTATGTTAAAGCTGAATCTCAGCAGAAGCTCAGCAGCCTAAAAACTCTTTCATCTGTAAGGGCAAATACAAATTAAAAATAAGAAGCTTAATTCTCCCTGTTGAAAATGAAGGAAGAGAAACCCAACCCCCTTTTCTTAAAGTATTTACTTTAGAAAACTTGTCATTATATGTTCTTTTTTGTCTCCTTGAAATGTATGGGCACCTTTTTAAAAGCTAAGTTAATTTCTTGCCAAATTTACAACCCATAAGATGTTTTACTCAAGGACCAGCTCTTTGTACTATAATCATCAAAGATAGATCCCCTATCTCCCACTTTCTATAGAGGACAGGACTAAATTCTACAAGCACTTCCTTCAAGTTGCCTGACTACCTCTCTACCTCTTGTTATAAAGATATGAGAAGTTTATTTTTCTTTTGAATTAAACCAATTAGCAAACACAGGTGAGCACTCTTAATACCAGATGTATTGTGATGAACTCTGTATGTGGCTAATAGCACTGTCATTTTTTTTTTTTTTCTTGAGGACTAGCTACTACTTAAGAATATGTATGTAATAGATCATATTTACTGGCTTGGTGTGAGATTACTTGGTTTTGGCATTCTCAGTGGATTGCTTCTGATATGCATCACATTTTGGTTTAATGTTTATCCAATGACAAAGTTGTTTTCTTTATCTTTTACTTCTGTGGAGGTAACTTCTAAGTTGTGAGATTTTGTTTTTTAACTAAGTTTCCTCAACACATTATTAAAGTGAAGATCTTATTACTTAGCTTAATAAATTTAACAACAAAAACAACAACAAAAAAATCAGTAGAGAAAAGCAAAAGTAGGAAAGAAAGATAATAAAAATAAGGGCTTACATTAATGAAATAGAAAACTACCAAGTGAATTTGAAAAAGAAATAAAATCTAGGAAGTTCCCATTGTAGTGCAGTGGACACAAATCTGACTCGTATCCATGAGGACACGGGTTTGATCTCTGGCTTTGCTCAGTGGGTCAGGGATCTGGCATTGCAGTGAGCTGTGGTATAGACAGCAGACATGGCTTGAATCCTGTGTTGCTGAGGCTGTGGCATAGGCCAGCAGCTATAACTCTGATTTAACACCTAGCCTGGAACTTTCACATGCCACAAGTGCGGCCCTAAAAAAAAAAAGGAAAGAAATCCAAAAAGTTCATTCTTTGATATGTTTAGAACAATGTCTTTTATAATTAATAAAAGTGAAAGAGAAAATGATTAAAATGAAAATTAACATTCAAATATAAAGACTCTAAAATAATTAAAAGAAAATATATTTTTATTGTATGAAAATACATTTGAAATCTCAAGGATATTGATAATCCCTTTAAGCCTTTCATATGTGCATTGTATTTTACAAACCCAGAATACCTTTTTTTTCTTCACAAATCAATTAACTTCCTTAAATTAAGATATAGACATTAGTTTAATTAACATCCACTCTCACAGTTGCATTTACACCACCAATATTTCTAAGGCAGTTTTCTAAAATAATATTGTCTGAGAAGCCAAAGGCAAAATGGTTTACCTTCGGGCTCATTTGCCATCAAGCCTGTGGGCCTAAAGCAAATTAGAATTCTGACTCTAGTTGAGTTTGGAACTTTAATTAGCCTGAGGGAATAGGCAAAAGTGGAAAGAAGGATATATTTATTAAATATCAACTATGTATCAAAAGCTTTTTGATATACACCTTCATGTAAATTCATTTAATTCTCACAGCTGTAAAAGGTGTTATCATATACTTTTCATTTTTCAGATGAGAGACAGCTTTTCAAAGAGTACAACATTGCAAATCACACACAAAGGTAAAATTCATACCTAGAATAATTGATGACAATCAATGGCATTCTCATTTCCTATTGTGAACATTCCACCTTATTCAGGTAAAGGTGTTGAATTCATTCATCAACTTTACTTGGATTTGTCTTCCTGGGTCTCATTGCTCTCAAATTTATTTTCAAACTGATACTCTTACCAAATCTGTATTGCGAAAAGTAAAATATATTTTATGTATGGACAAAACTGGAAAGTACAGAATTCAAGAGCCAAAAAAACAAAAAAAATGGGGGACGTGGACAATGATGTATGGATATATATTTATTAAACAAATATTTGAGTACCTGTTCTATATCATACACTACTGCAAAGTAAATGTGCAAGCCCCTAGCCTGCTTCTATGCTAGTTTCAAGAGACAGGGAAACACTCTTAGGCTTATGTCACAGCCACTGCAATGCCAGATCCAAGCCACATCTGTAACCTACACTACAGCTCCTGGCAATGCTGGATCCTTAATGCACTAAGCGAGGCCTGGGATCAACAAGCATCCTCATAGATACTAGTCAGGTTCTTAACCTGCTGAGCCACAATTGGAATTCCAGAAACATTCCTTTGATGTGAATTATACTGGCCATATATGAACTTCATAGTATATTTGCTGTTTGTGTGGGTCTTTGAGGGTTAGTGATGCGTAGACCTTTTACTGACTAATTTTTTACATCTTTTATAAATAATCTCATATTCTCTAGGTCAAAACATGTACACAAATACTGTCAAAGATCTGTATTTGTATTTCTCTTATTGCTATATTTTTCTATTATATTTTGAAATTATTTGGATGAATATTAAATATTCCTTATTCGTTTAATTTTTCAGTTCCTTAAGAGCTGACAATATCTTATTCACTTCATGAGTTTAAAGCTTACTAAATGAATAAATATACTATCATAAAATATTTCTCATTTTTAGCAGATTGAGGCTTTACTTTTCAACCTGTAAACCCGTGTGTTGCCTCCATAGTATTCTATTTTTGAAAGACTTCCTTTAGGGCAAGAATACTGAAAATTACAAATTCTGAAATGGACAGATAGACTAATAATTTTATAAATTGTGACTGGACAACTCAGGCATTAGGGTATCTTTTTTTTTTATTTCTAGCTCAGTTTCTAAAATCAAAATTCACTTTTATAACCAAAGCTTCTTTCACAATAAAGAAATAAGAATAAAGAAGCTAATTTTGCAGTGTTACAGTTGTCCATTTAGCACACAAATTTGCAAGAGAAAAAGTGCACACTGGGCAATGTTGCAATTAGCACTCCATGCTATAAAAAGGATGCACCAAGTAGAAAACCTTAGCACTGCTCTGATACAGATCCGTCTCTTATTTCCATTGCAGTACACCTCAAAATCTTCCAATTGCTCTGATGTTCTCCCTTGAAGGCAAGTCCTCAGGGTAAAGCTCTTATCATTAGATAAGGGCTTTGATGTGGGCTCTTTTATTTCCTGCCCCTTTGTCAACCTTTTCAGTACCTGAGTCTACAAAATTGCACATTAAGAATGGCTAAAATTTGGCTCCAGAGAGATGCAGCAAAATGAAACCATTATGCTTATTGTCTGCAGGGCAAATTCTGCTTTGGAGATCAACACGCTATATGTCAGAGTAATGATGGGGTGCTGGGTGTGGGCACCAGACAGAGTTCTATCCTGGAGTGATATTTCTGGATTTCTAGTTTCAGGTAAAGTTCACGGCATACTCTGTAGAATCACTTTTATCACTGCAATAAGAGTCCACTATCTATGGTTCAGTAAAAGACACAAAATGTTATTTATTATAATGACCACATCTAGTGCAGACTATGGCAATGTATCTACCAAGATGGTCATTGGGTATATTTACCTTTATAGACTCATAGACTCCTTAACAGCCATAATGTTTAATTTTGTTCTCCTTCTTAAGAAAAATCAAAGCAAATAAAAAGTGCTGATGTTCCTAAGTAGGTCCCATGTAAACATGCCTTGTTTAACATTTAGAGTATAAATTTCGCATTGTTGTAACAAACTAGGTAATTTGGCAAATCACAGTGATAAATTTTGTATTGAGGTAGAGAAAATAAGCCCATCATCAAATGAATAACAAACATAATTTCAGATTTTTTGTGCAATCCTCTTAGTATGCCTATAACATACACTATAATTTGTAAATGAACATTTTAAAGATTAACATGGAAGTAGAATAGTCTCCATATAACTCTGGAGTTTTGTGTATGATTTCTGAATGAAAGGATTGATCAGAGAGCAATCGGGTCATTTTGCTGTGGGTCCTACACTCCCAAATGTAAGTAAGCATCTAAGTAACTTTTTATAGGTGCTGCTTAATGTCTCCCTTGAGGAAGGAATGCCTCTGGCTATCAAAGTCCTGGGAATAATAGGGTAAAGGAGATAGAGGTGAACCCACTGAGGAGTATGTCAATTTCCAGTCATCCTTTTTTATAGCCCTATGCTTCACTCATACACCAATGCCTGTTGTTTCTTCTGCAGAAAACATCAGTTCATTAACTCCTTGACTATAAGATAGAAGTTAGAGAGGTACCAACTTTTGCAGTCACTCTAAAGAACTACTTTTACTGAATTTATCCAATGTCTGCCTTGTTATAAGTTTTCAAAATACTTCTGACAATTTAGATGACTGGACACTGGAATTTGAGTAAATGCTATAAGAGGATGAAAGATCTATCTCATAAGAGGTGAAGTTTGCATGTGAGAAAAATGTAAATATTTCATGCTGGGCATCATATGGTTATAATATGGTTAATGGTAACTCAAAATCTTGATACTCTTTCCACTGAGAGGTGGAGTCTCATATTCTCCACTTGAATCTCAATTGGTATGAGCTTTGTTTTTACCAATAAAATACTGCAGATATTAGGTTTTGGAACGGACATCTGTATGTTTTATGAAGCTTTGCATGTTCTAAATGGATTTCTTGACACTCAGCTACTGATAAAAAGAGATGTTTAATTACCCTATCCTGCCATGTAGTAAGAGGTATGCTTAGGTACATGCCTGAACTATTCTATCAATAGCTCTAGCTGAGCTGAGACTTTACAGCCACACACACACACACACACACACACACACACACACACACACACACACACACAATGTGTATATACATGCATATGCGAAGGAAACTCCCTTAGAATCAGTCTGCTAACCTTCACTGTATGACTTTCATCACTGCCATATGGAAGAATAGACTCATCCAGCAGAGGCTTGCCCATATTCCTGTCTCACAATTCCATTTTGTGATAGATAATAGTTGTTGCCTTCATGTACTAAATTTTGGAGTAGTTGATTATCCAGTTATAGTGAATCAGAAAAGCCTAGAACAATAAGAGCTGTCTTTGTAGTTCTAAATTTCTCACTGTCCCTACAGTATATGTAATAGTATATGTATTTATATGTAATACTCAAATTAAAAGTCAATGCATGCATTTTATACTCCATTTAAAACCTATAGTAAAATGTAGCTTGATAAATTTAAAATACAAAATTTGCAATTCCTGTTGTGGCTCCATGGGTTACTAACCTAAAATAATCTCTGTGAGGATGTGGGTTTGAGACCTGGCTTTGCTCAGTGAGTTAAGGATCTGGCATTGCCTCATGTTGCAGTGAAATTTGTGATATGGATCAGATCCAGTGTTGTTGTGGCTGTGATGTAAGCTCCATCTGCAATTCCAATTTGACCCCTAAGCCATGAACTTCTATATGCTACAGGTGCAGCTGTAAAAAAAAATAAATAAATAAATAAATAAATAAATAAATACACAATTTGACAAAATAAAGCAGAACAAAGGGAAGAGTGGAAAATTAAGTCATGCATTAATAGAAGAGGTATACAGAAATTTGATAAAGAAATAAAGTCAATAAGAATAATTAGAGAATAATTAGAATTAATTAGAGAATAATATCTACCACATTTTGCACAGAATGTATATAATTTATGTGTTACCTTACATAGTAGAAACATTTGGGCATGTTATTTCAGGTCATAGGAGTTACTCAGATGGAAATAGAGAGAATTTAAATATTTTAAAGCAAAGGGCATTGGTCAGTGTGTACCCATTAGCATTAATCAGATGTTCTTTAGTGTGAATTAGTCTAGAAAGGAAACAACTATACAGAAATGATTTTAAACTATTATAATAAGCCAGGTAATTAAATGCAAA
Organism: Phacochoerus africanus; assembly: GCF_016906955.1. NCBI lineage: Eukaryota > Metazoa > Chordata > Mammalia > Artiodactyla > Suidae > Phacochoerus > Phacochoerus africanus. The sequence goes on from NC_062553.1 coordinate 91,389,187, forward strand.
TATCTCAACCAACGGAAATGAAAGTCTCTTACATAAATTATTTGAGTTGTAGTGACTGAATGAAGGTAGTGACAAAAAAGTGGGCTTTGAACTTGAGTTATTCAATGAAAGATGATGCTATTAGCAGATTTTAAGAAGTGATGAGAGAAAGCTTTTAGAAACAGGAAACACTTCTCTTTTTCTTTAAAATATGGTAATTTGGTTTTATCCTAGTATGCTTCCTATTCTAAAGTTACCTATGTTTAATAACTTGAATTTTTTTAAATTACACAATTTATATGATTTGATATTGGTAATATATTTTGAAATTGCAAAGTTTCTTTTACAAAATATACTCTCCTAGTTTTATTTTCAATTGTAAAAATTATTTGAAATATTTTGATAGGTATATTTTCATGAATGCATACACCTCTCACTGGTTAAACTGCTTGTATTTATGGTTTGCAGACTAGTTGCTCCTCTGAAGTAATGGAAAAATCATGTAAAAATGGCTGTTCATTAAGTTCTGTAAAGAAGCTGCAGCTTCCATTACTGATGAGATATTTAGCAAAAATCACTGACAAATTACATCTCTTCTTTCATTCCTTTGTATTTATGTGGTATCCTATTGATTCAATGCTCACAATATTTACTGCACATCTGTTTCACATTTACAAATACACAGAGTACTGCTTCATTCAAAGTTCTAGTCCTTACATTTCTTCCGCCTGATGCAATTACTGCATTTAAGCAGAGGATAGAAACCTAGCTGAATGGATAAGAAGAAAACAAGTACATCCACAGCTGTATAATACTTAAACTTTATAATACATATAAATAGAGTCCTCCAGCTTCTGCAGGATGCTTAAACACCTGGTAGATGAGATGGAAATGCAAAGTAGCTTAAATATTTTAAGTCGCTTTGCTCAGAGAATCAGAATATGTAACTATACAGTCATAAACGGAATAAATAGGCTGTATAAGATATTTCCTCCTAAAATGTTCTTCAGTAAATGGTCCCAAAGCAGTTTTAAATACCTGTCAGTCTAAATTTGGTGGCACTTACCTAGATATATCTAGTGATTACAATTCATGCCTATAGTGGACTGATACAAATTTTTTTTTCCTTCTTACTCTTCTGTTAGAATAAAAATCTCAAGGAAAATATGTTTGATAGAGACTTTGCTGGGAATGTATACATATGTCACCTGAGGGACTGGTTTTCAGAAGGAAAGCCAGTATTACTTACAGTATCACTTTGTTTTTCAAGGGAAAGTTAGTGGTAAATATGTCATTAATTTTTCTCTTTCTCTGCATCAAATATTCCAAAAGCAGATACTGAGTGCTATCCTATAATCCTAAAACTTGATACACTCATGAGGTTAAATCATCTTCAGTGTGTTCTACACATATCTACCATATATTTCTATAAAATCCTTCCTTTCATGAAAACCAAAACAAACAATAAATAAAAAACAGGGCTAAATGGTACAGCCAACTGTGTCTCACTGAAAGGATATTTGTTTGTATTAAAATAAATGTATCTCTTATGCACCAAGAATGTTCAATCCATATCCCTAACTTTGTCAGAATAGATGGACCATGTAATTGTGATACTCCTTAATATTAACTTTTATTTTTCAATTATCAGTCAAAATACTATCACTTTTGATTAAAATTATGCTGAATTATGCTATGTCACTTTTTCTACATTTTCAAAGAATTTTAAGTAATGAATAAAATTCGATGATGACTTTAGAGATTATTGATACATAGGGTTAAATAAAGTTAATTTTGCCATTCTGACTATTCCTTAAACAGTAGGTTTGCATAATGTTTAAAGAGTCTTCTAGTTATTCTGTATCTGTAATATTACTGGAACTTAGGAAATATTTAAGTAATGAATGAATAATTAAATGACCTTCATATGAAAAAGTCATTTAAGTAATTTTTTTTTTTCTTGGAAGATCCAGAGCTAGCCATCGAGGGCAAATGCATGAAATAAGGAAACAATGCATGAGTCTCTTGATCAGGATTTGAGTTTATTTCAGCGAGGATTTCTTTTTTTTTTTTTTTTTTCCTTTCTTAATCCTGATTAACTAAAGCAGTAAAATAAAAAAAAAATTTCTGAGGCAAAGTTTATGAGCTATTACCTTATGTGGAGTAGAAGTACAATTTTAGTGAAGCAAAGTTCAAATAAAAAGGAAAATGAGGCAGGAGGAGCAACACAGTCCATCAATGGACGTGCCACTCTGATGAGAGAAAAAGCTGGTTCAGTGACACAAACCATCACCAGATAGGTCTTTTGGAACCACAACATTTTAGAAAAGTTGCTGAAAGAAGGAGGAACAAGAAATGTTTTTCTTAACACTTCTCCAATCTCCTGTCTCCTAACTCTGCCTCAGGGGGAATTAACTCCCCAGCAATTCTGAATGCTATTAACAGGGCCTTTGGGACAGAATCTGAACAAAGCTAGTTTGTCTTACTAGGAAGGTCAGATGGAGGTTGGAAGCTACTATTCTCCTGATGTGACAGACCCAATGGATGTCAAGTCAAAGCCATACACTCATTCCCAGGGAAAGTTAAACAAATAGCAATATTTAGGTAACATATGCAGCAGCCATACTTTACCTCCACAGGACACAGTACAAGCAACTGCAGAAGCAACATGGGTGTCTAAGGTCAGGGTGGGCAAGTGGGGCGATGTGGGAATCACACGAACTGCTTCTGGACTTCTCTTCCTTCTTAGATCCTGGAGATTGTTCTTCATATTTCTGATTAACTTCTGTTTCTTTCATCCTTGATTCTTTGAGATTGGCCTTTGGGTGTTCTAGAAAAATCAATCAAAGTAATTAGTACATTTATTGAGCAAATAACATGTGATAAAAACTATAGTGGAACTTCTAGTATATTTAGTAAATCACCACCACAAGCCCACAACAGGTACTTTTTATGCCATATTAAAGATATATGACTGAGACATAAGAATTTAAATAATATGTTCAAGTTACCACCTTTATAAGTTGTGACACCAAAATTTAGATCCAGAACTTTTGAATAAAAGGAAAAGTTGTATTTTAAATAATACACAAGATATCAAGACATCAAGAGTTGTTTTTGATGCAATGCTTTGAAGTCATTTTAAATAAGAAAGGAGGGGAGTTCCTGCCGTGGCTCAGTGGTTAATGAATCTGACTAGGAACCATGAGGTTGCGGGTTTCATCCCTGGCCTTGCTCAGTGGATTAAGGATCTGGCGTTGCCGTGACCTGTGGTGTAGGTTGCAGACACGTCTCGGATCCCACGTTGCTGTGGCTGTGCTGTAGGCCGGCAGCTACAGCTCTGATTAGACCCCTAGCCTGGGAATCTCCATATGCAGCGGGAGCGGCCCTAGAAAAGGCAAAAAGACAAAAAAAAAGGGGGGGGGGTTCCCTTTGTGGCTCAGCAGTTAACAAACCCGACCAGAATCCATGCAGATACATGGTTTGATTGGTTTGATCCCTGGCCTCACTCAGTGGGTTAAGGATCCGGTGTTGCCCTGAGCTGTGGTGTAAGTTGTAGATGCAGCTTAGATCCCGCATTGCTGTGGTGTAGGCCAGCTGTAGCTCCGATTAGACCCCTAGCCTGGGAACTTCCATATGCCGGGGGTGCATCCCCTAAAAAAAAAAAAAAAAGGTATTTCTTAGATTCACCAGGCTTAGATCTTAGATGTAAACATATTTAGGTACAAATGAATTTTAATATATGTTGATCTACTTACAATGGCATCATCAAATAGAATTTATCTTATAAATAAAGGGAGGGGGAGGATTCTAGTAATTGCCCATGTTCCAATCAAGAGAGAAGGCTACAGTTAAGAGAGACTCCCTAACCAGGGTATGCTGTTCCTGGTTATCTGTATTCCGTACTAACACTGTTAAAATACTTTTTAGGAGAAATAATGAGACATATTTTAGTTTAATTCTCTGAAATCATATTATTATGTAATAATATAAAGGTGATATTAGGTTGTTTTCATAAAATCGGTTGAGAAGGATTTCTTCTTAAATAGCTCTCTCATTAGTGTCTTATGACACATTAAAATGATGAAAACAGTGACCAGGAGCACAACAAAATCCATGTACTTATTAATCTGTTTTTGCATTTGTATTTCAAACTTAGAAATACTCAAGAATACATCCATTTATAAAAGAAACCATTTGAGTGATAAAGTAAATGTGTACTTTGTCCTATCTTTAGACAAATCTCTGAAATCAGTAGTCATGGGTTTCCATTTTGGGAAGTTCTAAGAAAGGATTTTCAGGGACGAAGTACTTATGAAAAACAACTTGAATAACAGTAAGTGCCATACTTTCTATGATTATGTCCAGAGTAACTGATTAAAATAATAGAAAGTATGCAACATTATGTTATTCTAATAGCTGTTTCAATTTTATACATTTTGTTAGATGAAACAAAAATTTCCAATAACACTGAAGCAATTGAAGACAGCATGTATTTTTGACAATGTTATTAATTACCTGATATCCTAAAAAGTAAAGTAAATAAAAATAAGAATTGTAGCAGTTAAAATTTAGCTCGTCAACTTAGTCTTGTTAATTAGAGGATAATTTTCAAATCATTAACAAAGAAAGAATTCTAAGCAAGTATTATAAGTTATTTAAAAGGTCATATCTGCATCAGTATGAGTTTTTACTTCATCAATAAGCAGAAAACATCCACATTTCTGTCAGTTTACCAAAGTTCAGTACTGGAAACTCCTTGTTAGTTGAACACAAGTGAGTATTTCCTTTGTTTAAATTCAAAGTTAACTAACTGTATGGAACATTAGCAATCCAAGCACATTTTTTATATTCCTTTTAAAAGTACATTTTCATCTTTTATTAATGCTGAAATAAAGTCCTTATTTCCTAATACAATTAAACAAATACTGCCTTCTTATAATAAGCCCTTGAGGATAAAACTGGCATGTAATTCTCAAAAAAATTCAATGTGTTTATTGTGAATTAATGTAATGACCTTCACCTCTGACTTAAGACTCTACCACCAGGGATGGAAAATTATAAACACTCAAAACTACTGTCAGAACTACTTTGTTGGCACACATACTCAGAAATACAATAGCCCGCTGGAGACTTTGAGCATGTACACATTCCTATTTCATGCAAAACTAGACCAAGAGTGATTAGTGTATGAAGTTATCAGAGTTATGACTTAAGATATTGAGCATTAATTTGAGAAAGATAATTTTTCAGTATTATATATACAGAAAAAAACAATTATATGCTGAAGTTTCAGGAACACAGCAAAAAATCATAAGAAGAAATTGTGTGCTGAGTTATGTTTACTGATTATCCTGTAATTAAAGTTAAATTATTAAACACCTGTTTGAATAGACACTATACAAAATTATTGAGTTCTTCGATTTTTAAATGGAGAGCATAATAAATGAAACCAAGATTGCCCCCTGATGGATAAAAATGTTTTCATCTACTATAAAATGGCTGATACAAATATAAATTAGAAGGCACTCTAGTCATCATGTAATGTTCATAAAATAAGATTAATAATTGGCAGATTTTTCCTTTTTAAATTCAGTTTCTCAAGTACCAAGAAAGCTAAAAAGAATCATTACCTCATAAGTATTTCAAATTCAATATTTTCAATAAGTATATAAAGTGTTGAGTTTTATAGCAATAATAAAGTAATGAAATGGAAATTAAAATGGACTTTTATATATACTGTTAAGAAGTTTTTGATACTTAAATTCCATTAGAGATAAAGTGGGTGTTTAAATTCCATGAGAGATAAAGTGAGTGATTTTACTCTTTTATTTCTAGCTACTTTGCAAAACACAAATGTATGTTGTTTTACTTTTTGACATAAATTTGTGCCTTACCTATTAAAAGCAGAATATTAAGTTTGAAAAATACTAGGCATTTTTTAATCTTCTAATCTTCATTCATTGAATTGCCATTTAAATATTTCTTCAATTAAGTTGGAGTGCCAACAATGTACTTTGTACTTTGTGTGGCTCAATAAGAAAGAAATTTGTTAGGATGCTGTGCTCATGACTGAATATATAATTTGCAAAAATCTTTTAAACCCTTGAGACAATGAGAATACTCTAGTAAAACATAGTATCTTAAAATATGTTTTCAGAGATAAAGTTACTCAACTTTTTTAAAAAAATGAAAAGATCAAGTACAGTACAATTTTAGATATCTCTGTCCAAATGTACCTTGAAATTCCAGAAAGACCTAAGACTAAATATGCAAAGGGTTTTATTCAATTTCTTTTCCATTGTTCTGAAGCATACTGCTCCTATAGATTCTAAGTCCTGAATATTAGGGAAGGCAAAATAAATGGCAAAAATTTATTAAGATTTTAGTTCTTCTACTGGTATGTAACAAAATGTTAGTCTCATATAAAGAATATGTTGAAGGTTGGGCCTTCCCATTGTGGCTCTGTGGTAACAAACCCAACTAGTACCCATAGAGATGAAGTTTCCATCCCTGGCCTCTCTAAATGAGTTAAGTATCTGGGTTGGCTGTGAACTGTGGTGTAGGTTGCACACATGGCTCGGATCCTGCATTGTTAGAGCTGTGGCATAGGCCAGCAGCTGCAGCTCTGACTCAACACCTAGCCTGGGAACTTTCATGTGCCATGGGCGTGGCCCTAAAAAAAACAAAAAGGTACACATGTATATGTAACTGGGTCACATTGCTGTACAGTAGAAAATTGACAGAACAGTGTAAACCAACTATAATGGAAAAAATAAAAATCATTATAAAATAAAATAAAAATAAAAGAATATGTTGAAGGTAAAATTCCCATACTGGAAAACTTCAAGTTAGAAAGTCATAGTAGCCTGGTCTGTAGCTCTAAGTATCCATCAACCTCTGCTTTACACAGTTATAGAATATAAATTCACCAGAAAAGGTATCAAATCTGGAGTGCTTCAATGAAGCTGAAATGGTTAAATTAGCATAAGGATGGGATTTTATATACCCTTACCTAGTGTATCCTGAGTTTGGGCTTAGGAGAAGAATTGAATTCTCTGTTAATTTATGAAATACTTGTTGAAAATTTAAACAAATGGAATAAACTCATTTCTCAATTATGTTTATGATACGGTACTCTTTATTTGGAGCTTGATATCTATAGCACAGTATGTATTTTTATAAAAAGGGTACACAGGGGGGTTTATATAATTATAAAAAAGCTTTTGTGGTAGGATTAATGAAATTAAATTATTATACGTAGATATCTTGGATATTCTCTAAATTACTTGTGATACAGTTTAAAAATCATTATATTTATCAATATTATCAAAGTTATTTACCCTATAAAATAACAGGCATCAAAAAATAATGCAATTTATAAATATACAAAGTAGACAGGATACTGTAGAAGACAGTATGCTCTGGGAGGATGTAGAATTTGGAGATAATTCTGGAAAAGATCCAGGAATGTTAAATCCAAGTTACCCTTTCCTGTGGGTCATACTGAAATGGAAATTGGGAGAAAGCAGTTGTTTCTGCTCAAGGATAATGAGAGTGGTTGTGAAGCAGGTAAAATAGTTTCCAACTTGTTCATAAATTTATTTACATAATTGTGTTGAGCAAAATTCAGATTCTTAAAGTCAGCTACAGATTTAAATGCTTAACAAACTTGGCAGAATTACCTATCCTATACACAGGAGTTTTTTCATCTATTACATCAGAAGTTTGTTATAAGCAATTTACTTGGCATGCATCATATATTTAACAAATAATAGATAAATGATTATCACATGCCATATATTCATCTAGACATTGGGGAATAAAATGGAAAATAAAACTAAACAAATACGTATGCCTCTCATATAATGGTAGTTTGTGAAATATTGGTTATATCTTCTCTGTGTTTATATTCAAAAACCAGCTATTTTTTCTTAGTTTTAAATGTATTTTAGGAATGTTGCTGATAAGAAGAGTAGTGAGATGCTATCCAACATGTGCATAAGCTCTTTATTTCTACCTGAATTGAATAAATCCATATGACTTTCATCTCTAAGGACAGAAAATATTTAGTGCAAAATTTAAAAGTATATTTGATATATTACATGTTTATTTTCACTAAGAATTTTTAATTTTTTATTAGAAATTAGATAAGAAAGACACAGAAAATTTTATGTCAACCATAGGCATTTTCCCAGTGATGGAACTGAGGCTTAGGTGTCAGAGTGCCTTAACTAAGTTTCTTCGGAGTAGCATTCATTTTTAAATATTAATCAAGTAAACCTATTTTACTCTTTATAGCATAAAGGAACAAGTGAGCAGAATATTAATTAATATAGTTCTAAATGTTTCTTTTAATCCCATTATATTATCATAATAAGCTATCTCCTTGAATATAAACTTGACATTAACTACAGAATACATATCTAGACATGTAGGTCACTCAAAATTTCACAGATTATCTGTGTTGTTACAATGTCAACACTTCAACTGACCAACTAAAGAAATCCAAAGTCTCCAACTCCAAATCTATGCCATCAGAAAGACAACAATAATGTGTATTAAGTATAACTAAAAGCTATAGCCTGGTAACAACAGATGTTATATGGTCAATTTGGTGTACTGAATATAAAGAAAAGTGAAAGAAATTAACATATGGAGACCTGAGAAAACAAATACTATCAGTGCACAGAGATACACTGTGAGAGGTTTAATGCCATGTTGGCTCAGTCTGAGGTTCAACACGCTTGACTGCAAGACAGTCCAGATGAAAGCCAGTTCCTTCCCACCATATTCAAGAAAAAGGTGGATGCTGTCTTTTTGTTTGTTTGTTTGTTTTTGTTTTTCTTTTTGTCTTTTTGTCTTATCTAGAGCTGCACCCATGGCGTATGGAGGTTCTTGGGCTAGGGGCCTAATCAGAGCTGTAGCTGCCAGCCTACACCACAGCCACAGCAACATGGGATTGGAGCTGTGTCTGCAACCTAAAGCACAGCTCAAGGCAATGCCAGATCCTTAACCCTCTGAGCAAGGTCAGGGATCGAACCCACAACCTCATGGTCCCTAGTCGGATTCATTAACCACTGAGCCACGATGGGAAATCCAGCTATCAGTTATAATCTTAAAATTATATATGGTTTATCCGGATCTTCTTTAGATGATCTAAAGACATAGATGAAATTATTTCTAAGAGATAAGAGCATATTCTACCATGCCAACATTTTATTTTAAATAATTTTCAATACCATAAAGCCACTTTTTGCCCTAAGGAAAATGCATATTCAAAATACACATTACTGTGTCTTGTCCTCATATTTTCCCCTAGTAAGGTGTTGTTACTCCTAGCCAGAATTTTATTTAGAAATTAATCAGGGAGTTCCCGTCATGGCTTAGTGATTGACGAATTCAACTAGGAACCTTGAGGTTGCGGTTCAATCCATGGTCTCGCTCGGTGGGTTAAGGATCCAACGTTGCCGTGAGCTGTGGTGTAGGTTGCAGACGCAGCTTGGATCCTGTGTTGCTGTGGCTCTGGCGTAGGCCGGCAGCTACAACTCCGATTAGACCCCTAGCCTGGGAACCTCCATGTGCTGCAGGAGCAGCCCAAGAAAAGGCAAAAAGACAAAAAAAAAAACAGAGAAATCAATCAGGTATTTATGTATGCCTAGTATAAATTATTTTTAAATATAAATATTATAAATATATATTAATATAAATAATATAAGGTATCATTTACATGAACTTAACAAAGATGTTATTTATAGATAAATCAGCTTTTACTTATCCTAGTCTAGCAAAGCTTTTGTTTAAAAATATTAAGAATGTACTAATATCATTAAAACAAATTATTTTAAAATTTTTATTCTAAATATCTTTTAAGGAAATTCTCTTTTCTGGATTCAAATATATCTTTGTCTTTAACCATATTCTGTGGTATTTAGATTTTTAACAAATACACTTAAATTTTGTGGGAATATAAACAGTTCTAATTGCTTATTATTCTCAGTCATCTTTACCAGTAGACTATAGGTACTTGATTATTTTGAAGGGAACACAGCTAATTACCTCACGTTTCCCTAGTAACTCAAGTCAACAGAATCTCTTAGAAAACATTTCCAGACATAGAGCAGAGGAAACAATAAGTCTCCAAGGTGTATGCTTTATGAGCTGCACATGACTCTAATAATAGCAAATGTCTTAGAAATACTTTAAAAACAGCAGCTTTTCAATTCTTTACTACTAATAAATTTATCTTATTTCCCCATGCCTCCAAAATCACTAGGAAAAAAGGATCATAAGAAGAGATCTTTAGGAGTTCCCATTGTGGTGCAACAGAAATGAATCTGCCTAGTATTCATGAGAATGTGGGTTCGATCCCTGGCCTTGCTCAGTGGATCCAGTGTTTCTGTGAACTATGGTGTAGGTTGCAGACATTACTTGGATCCTGCATTGCTGTGTCTGTGGTGTAGGCCAGCAGCTGTGTGTCTGATTCAACCCCTAGCCTGAGAACTTCCATATGCTACAGGTACAGCCCTAAAAAACAAAGAAAAAAGGAAAGAACTTTAAATGATTTTATTAGATGTATTAAGGACAGGAGTAATGGGAATAGCAGCTTTGTGAGGTATCTAAATTTTAATTGTATTATAAACATTGGAGTTGGCATGAACTGGAGCTGCATCTTTGAAAGCACCATATGGGAACACCAGACACCAAATGCTGATATAATACATGAGGCTAATGAAGAAGGAATCATGGACATGTGTACCAAAACAGCATAGGGAAGGAGTCTACAGAATCTAGCATCCTCCTGACCATGAAGGTGAACAATGATGAAAGAGGCAATTCCCAATATTTTGAATATACCATTTAACTATCTCAATTACATATATTATGCATACACAAGAAGAGCCTTTACAAATTAATTAACATAATTAATATGTTTTAATAAGCATGCACAAAGGTATTCTTGGTTAATAGTTAATATCTGAGAGTTTAATGGTTCTGCTGTTTTCTGCTAAGAGTGAAAAAATGCTGAAATAACAGCAGCTTCACCAGTAAATTTATTTAATTATTTCACACAAAACCTGTGTCTGCATTTGCCAGTTCCAAGGGCTCATTGTGAAGTTTGAGGACTTCAGGATGCTACATTAAATATCTTTGATTGTTTGGACCTATTTTTTTATGTAAGGTGGTTGTAGCCATTTCAATGATCTGGAGTTAAAAGATAGGTCAATAATAAATAGATTAACAAAAACAAAAACAAATGAATGCTTATAATAGAAGATTCCTCTTTCCAAGAAAAGACTCTCATTTTTTGAGAAAAAGACCTTTCCCAGAAGTACCCCTTCAAACTTTCCCTTACATATTAATAGACAGAACAGAATTGTGTGCTTGACTCAGACCAACCATTAGTCAAAGATTTCAGGATTGAACTGATTGAAAAATGACACTTTAAGTTTCTTGACTATGGTTAAGAACAGTTCATGTGAACAAACTGAAAAAATACTGGTAGTGAGGAAAAAGAATAAATGGCTACTAGGTAGATAACTTATTCTTTCTGATAGAGAGTACATAATGACAGATGTTTATATTTAGATCATTGGTGAGTTGCTTTAATTTATTTTCTAGATTGGAACTGAGTTATCCATACATATTTCCTGAAGTGTGTAATAGCTATTCAATGCAATTCTCATAATCAATGCTGTGAGAATAAAAGTAGATGTGAAAAACTTTAGTGGTAATTGTATATATTTGTGGATAAATGGAAGCAAATGTCTAAAATAGGGATTAGTAAAATAAACCTTCCTTTATTTATTTATTTATTTATTTTCTTTTTTGCCTTTTCTAGGGCCACTCAAGTGGCATATGGAGGTTCCCACGCTAGGGGTCTAATTGGAGCTGTAGCCACTGGCCTATGCCAGAGCCACAGCAACACGGGATCTGCGTCATGTCTGCAACCTATACCACAGCACATGGCAATGCCAGATCCTTAACCCACTGAGCAAGGGCAGGGATCGAACCCTCAGCTTCATGGTTCCTAGTCAGATTCCTTAACCACTGAGCCATGACGGGAACTCCTCCTATTTTTATTTAAAAGTATGCTATTATCCCCTTTCTTGGGTCAATTACTACTGATATTTCCTCTAAAAATGTTCAATTTAATTTTGTAAAACTCTTAGGTTGAAAGTTTAGATAATGAACATAGGGATTGCCCTGATTATAACTCAAAGTATAAAATAAATATCCATAAATCCATATTGATAGAAATAAATCGATTGAATAAATAAATGAGGAGAATATATATAAACCTCATGCAAAAGAATCCCAAATAATTTATGTATGTATACTGCCCTCGAGGTGGAACATAATTTATCATTCTTAAGAGCAAGCTATACATAATTACTTCTTTCCAAAAAGTACACTATAGAAGGAGGGAAAGAGAGTAATTTTACAGTGGAGAAATTTGACAATTTCTCAAACAGTTGATTAAGGATGTAATTAACAGGAATAAGTCATGTTAATAGCATGTATTCTTGACATGATATAATAAAAATGACGTTTTACTTCCATAGTCTTCCCCAAAATCATAAATCCAGTCTACTCATGAGAAAAATATCAGATACATCTCAATTAAGAGACATTCTACAAAATACCTGACTAGTTTCCTCAAAATTATCAAGATCTTTAAAAACAATGAAAGGCTGGAAAAACTCAAAAGGAAGATAAGTAACTAGTAAAAGCGATATGTTACCCTTGATGGAAATGGAGCAGAAAAAGATCATTAAGCAAAATCTAAGGAAATCTGCATAAAATATAGACTTTAGTTAATAATAATGTATAAATGTTGGTCCATTAATTATCACAAATGTAATACACCATGGTATAATGTTTAAAATGGGGAAGTAGGTGAGGCATCCATAGGAAATATTTGTAACTTTTTCATAAATCTAAATTTATTCTAAAAATCCAGAAATGCAATCCCTGTCAAAACCCCAATGACATTTTTCACAGAAATAGAACAAACCATCAAATTTAAATAAAATTGCAAAAGGCATTGAATAGCCAAAGCAATCCTGAGGGAAGTAGAACAAAGCTGGAGGCATCGCACTCCCTGATTTCAAATGATATTACAAAGCTATAGTAATCAAAATATTTTGTGAGTTAAAAAATACTGATTTTTTATCAGTTGCCACTAGTTGGAACACTGGTTAGAAGCTTTAGTTAAGTACTAGTCAGATGATAGCTCTAGTCTATTTTCTTCCTTGGATCATCTCTCTTCCTTTTGTGTCTAGGGATCAAACTGTGTCTAGTTAGAATCTGGGGAGAGAGCGCAAGAGAGGGACTACTAGAGAGAAAGAATGTTTGGGTGGGGAGGGCAAGAAACCATGTCCCCCCGACTTAGGTGTAAACAAAGTGAAGGCACAATGACAAATGTGACTGGTGCAGATAATAAACTTGTAAAAATTATTTTTAAATTTAGGAACCTCGGGCTTTTGAGCCATTGAGCCTTTGGAATAGAAGGAGATATATATGTCAGACTTTCTGTGATCTCCATCTATCTCCAAAGAAGCGCCTGGGTGTCATGGAGATCAATAATATTTTCATTTCCTTTTTTATTAATTGTACTTTGTCTTTTTTAAAAATTTATATCTGTTAAACATGGTTTTATTTAAGTGGAAAAAATGCAGGCTAAGTAGAATATTGTCAGAAAATCATTGAGTTTAGCCTTTGTTTCTTTTAATCTTATAAATCCTCTCCCTGACCCCTGGCCACCTTGCATTTTTATTTTCTTACACCGGCATTTCAAGAAATCCAGGCAGTTGTTCTCTTCTGGATTGCTCTTAGAGTTGCCTTATAGTGTTCTTTAGCTAATTTCTATCCTCTTGCTTACCTATAAATGGGAAATTAGTTCAAAAGTTTCTGTTAATTGAAGGTATGTATTTTTGGCTAAATATATGAGTTATGTAGTTTATCTTTCATCACATCAGGAGCCACATAACTTTTGAATGATCAACCAAAAATGATGCTAAAATAGAACACTGTGTTTGAATGTTGGCTTTCTCAAAATTAGTTTCGTTTTCCCCTTCTATTGTGAAATAACTTTAATGGTTTAAATATTTTATTTTTTTGGTAGATATAAATATATTTTATTGTTTTCCCTAAATTCTGTTTCATTCTAACTTCCTCTTATTTAGGTTCACTCATGAGATCTTTTACCCAGGCCAAATCATAGCTTTTGCAGTCAGGCTATAGGGTGTGAAAGTGTGTGAGATTCTCTTTGAATTCTATTCATCATGTCAAAGACAGACTGGAGTTAGTTATCTAAGATCTAAAGTTAGTGTTCTAAGTTAGTGCTAACAAACTGTCTTACAATACAGATATTAATACAATAGTTCTGTGTAAAGAGATTGAAGTTCGGCTTTTAAAAAGAACTCAGATGATGCCAAGAGTGGTAGTCTGCTTATCAAAATAGTAATAACGTGGCAAGATTCATATATTTTACTGCCCATAAGAGATTAACTAGAGAATTACAGGTATATTGAAGGTGACTAGACTGAATGCCAGGGAGACAGCTGAGATCAGAGGTGTCCCAGAAACACACATGGTTGGGTTGGACGTTCCAAGCCAGCGTTCTTGGTTAGTACATGGCAAAGTTCTAGTTTATATATCTACAGAGAGAATCTAGGTAAGTTTGAGTTATTCATAGTACCCACCAATAACTAATCCAGTCAAGAGATAGACCAGATATCCGCCATAGGCCTTACCCATTGAGATCAAGAGGGTGAGGAGCTATCAGCAAACCAAGTAATACTTCCACAGCACAAAGACAGTACACTATTGTTATTCCAAAGACAGCCCTCCTCCACCATCTAGGAGAGCTGTAATTCTAGAATAGTAGGAAACTCAAAAGTCACAGTAAGCCAGAAAACCTACTCCCACCTCACACTCAGAGAACATCTTGAAAGGAAAGTCACACTGTGCTGGAGATCAGATATTAGAAAGACTGAATATTTACACAGAAAATGGAGGCTTAGTTGTTGCATGGGAACTACAGTAGATTAAGGGTTCCCTCACCCTATCCCCTGTCTGAGTAGTTGAATTTTCTACTTAAAAGGTGTCAGATTTTGAAAGGGATGAAATAAGTAGGAGGAAGAAACAAACATTTCCTTTATACATCTGAGTTTTAGTGGAAGTAAATTTATTACTTCTCAAAATTCATTAGTTGTTTTGACAGTTAATCAAATAGAAATAACATTATAAATCTTTTATACATAAACTTCATTTTGCATACCAATTTCATTAATTAATAGGCATAAACTAGTTTTCTTATACTCAAAATCTCCACTCTGTTTTTGGTACCTGATCTAAAATTCAAGCTCTTGCACATCAGAATTATTGTACAGCTAAGTGCAGTTAGTTCTACTTGACCATGACCACAACCACGACCCCATGGTCCAGCTACTGCACCTGTTTTCTGATTCTCCTTGAGGAGAATTCCTTGAAAGAATTGTCTATGTATCATTTGTTTCCACTGTCACTCCTCCAAACCTTTTTTAACCTTGATCAAATTTTCTTTTGATCACATCACTCCACAAATTCATTTTTAGGTCATCAAATTATACACCTAACCATCAGTCAGTTTCATTTTCTTTTTATTTCAATAGCAGTTTATTTTTATTCTCTTCATAACATCCTCCATATCTTTGACCACTAAAGTTTACTTATTTCAGCTTTTTATCATTTTTGCTTCTTTCAAATAAAATGTAAATTCCATAAGGACAAAACATTTTTTCTACTTTGTTTACTTTTGTACCTTTAGCATTTAAAACTGTAACACCTAGTATAGGCACAAGAAATAGTTCCAGATTAAATAATGATGAAAATAGTGAATGACTTGGCTTAAGGACAATGTTATATTAAAAAGAATGTACATATAATGGCATGTTATCCCATGTTCAGTTTTATTAATTAACATTAATGTTTTTATTTTTTTAAACTAGACTATCATGTCTCTTTTGTGCTGGTAGAAAGTTATTTCTCAGGAATTAGGAATGGAACATATTATAAAATGAAATTATATAATTTAGGCTAAAATTTTCTTAAACCATATTACTAGTCACAGGTACAAACTAAGTACATAATTAAATAGCTGGGCAGACCAATTTTAGGATGACACCCATATACATTTCCTCATGGAACATAGGCAGAAGTCAGAATAAACACATGAACCAATAATGAAATTTTCTCAGCATGTCAGTATTGCTTCATTTTCAGTCATCCCTACAACATAATTTTTTCCTCTACATAATTGAGTTCTGAATAGCTTTCAAAAGCAGAGCAAAACAAACTATCTTAACATTAGATTCAAGTTCCCCCACCCAAGTTAGACATTCATATATGTATAAATATTTGTGTGATTTAATTTCTTTACAGTGTGATATAAATTACAAGTGCCATGCAATTGTTCATTTCACATTCTAGAGAGCTCCTGATGCCTATATTTTCTGAGCACTTTTTAGGTTTAAACTAAATCTAATTTGCCTCAATTATTGTTTTGGTAATACAAATGGAAATGTTTATATGTTTCACTTCTATGTTTTTGTTACTTCACTTAAATTGTTGATTTTATCAAATGTTGGCCTTTTCCTGGAACTAAAACATTAAAGAATATATATATTTCAAAATAAACAGTACATTTTCCTGTTCCTATTGGATTTTCACAGCTCTTCATTTTCTCCAATATGCTGTACAATAACTAAATTTACTTTGATAGTTTTAAGACAAAAATGTATTAGATTTAAGAGAACTTAGATTTAAGATTTGTTTAGCATATCAGAATATATAGCAAGTCGAGTTTGCAAAATTTAGCAAAATAAATTAATGAAAATGAATAGAGCTTCTGAAAAACATCAGAAGTAGTGAAATCCAGGAAGTCTTTATTATTATATTTTAACTACAATTAAAGTTTATTTAGGGTTAAATTCCTTCAAAGTTCTAGTCCAAATTGGGGGCAGTATATTATTTCAAAGTTACCTGTAGCTACTTCAGAGTTCCAGGGAGCAAAGATCAGCTAGACATAAGGTTATAGCTGACTAAGCATAACAATGAGCTTGAGTACAAGTGAAATGCCTTTATGGTTACAAGCAAGAATGACCCACCTTTTCTGACATTTACTGCCTTCTATGGTTTTGCAAGCCTTTTTTCTCTGCTGGATTTCTTTGCAGCAGATACAGAGTAAAATTTCCCAAGTGATTATTTCTTTTTTGAACTGATACTACAAAAGAGAAACTCTCATTTTTTTTAATGCCATGGGTTTTTAACACCCAGGCAATGCTGAAAACATAAATGTCTCTGCAGAAGTCATCTTCTCATGCCCTTTATTGATATATATATTGGCATCACAGGAAATGTAAATAATAGAAGGGCAGTAAAGATTTAAACATTCTCAAAGTAAAAATGCACCCTGCCAGCAACCTGTTTTCTATGTTATTAAAGAATAAGACTAAGTGGAGAAAAGGCATGTGGAGATCCAGGCACTTTTAGAATTTAATGTAGAGTAAAACAGAATAGTGAGACAAGGTGATAAAATGTCAACTGACATATGCTAGAACTTGCCACTTATTTTTCAAATAACAGTTACTTTTTTTGATAATTTCTTGATGGTAGATAACTAAATAGGATTTCATCCTAAACCTCATGATCATTGTAATTGTATTTGTGTAGATAGATGTCTAAATATTCATAATACTGATTAGAAATCTCACTGAATAAAACAAATTTAAAATTTTATGATATAAACTTGTATTCAAATTGACTATTTTTATTTTTTTATTAATGTATAATTGATTGCAATGTTCTGTCAATATCTGCTGTTCAGCAAAGTGACTCATATTATCTTCCATCATGTTCTATCACAAGTGAATGAACATAGTTCCCTGTGCTATACAGCAGGACTGCATTGCTTATCCTAATCAAACTTACAAGGTTTGCACAGCAAAGGAAACCGTACCTCCCCCCAAAAAAAAACGAAAAGACAATTTATGGAATGGGAGAAAATAGTTGCCAACAATACAACCAGCAAGGGCTTAATCTCCAAAATATACAAACAACTCATACAATTCAATAACAAAAAAACAAACAACCCAACAGAAAAATGGGCAGAAGGCCTAAATAGGCATTTCTCCAAAGAAGACATATGGATAGTTAGGAGGTACATCAAATTGACTCTTATAGTACATTGTTTTTCACATTATTTATGTCTCTATATTTAAAATTTTAAGAAATTTATGAGAGTAATATTTAAACAGAGTTTGAACATTTAGATCAGAAAAATGATTTTCTCCCTTACTCTACTTTTAGTTTCACAGCTCAGAGGCAATCACATTTAGTTATATATTTCTAATATTTTGGGTTGTCATTTCATGTCTAAATAATATGCACATTTTATTTTTTGATTTATCAGAGCTAGAAATTGATTTTGTTTTCATGTCACCTCTACTTTTATGAAGTCAATGTTTTTGCAATGACTACCACTAGAATTTGAGACCACATATCAAATTTCCATTATTTATGTTAGAAATTATAAAAAATATTCTTCACTCCTCATATTTAAGAATAAAGCAGAAAGTATGGTTGTCCTTCATTCCTTCTCACTTTCTCATTCTAGTTTTCTACCTTTAAATAAAAAAGAGAGAAAGATAGGGAGAAAGAGAAAAAAAAGAGAGAAAACATAAAAAAAAGTGAGGAAGCAAAGGAAGGGAGGAACTTTTGAGCTGGTAATGGAGACATTTTTATATCTATTACACGGAAAGTATTTTGTCATTTACCTTTAAATGTTACAAAAGTTAAAAATAAAAAAAAAGAGCATAAAGTAATTTTCATAATGCAAGTATCATTTATTGCTGCACTGAGTATTTTCTTATGACAATATTTTGTTCTCAAGGAATTCATTCTGAACAACTAATCCATTCAAGGAAGAGTTTTCTAACATCAAGATGAAACTTATTCTTTTTTCTTATACTCCTCTAATTACTCAAAATCATGTTATGATTTAGTTTGTTGATAAATAAACCATACCTTTTCTTTGCAGGCTTTTCTTTTCCTTTCCTCCCGCTTTTTTTTTTTTTTTTTTGAGTTTTTAAGTACTATTTTTTTTATTCAAACTTTACCTTTACAACTCATAATTATCTATCTTTATCATCTTCACATTTTTCTTTTTCCTTGAAGTCTTCTTCTTCATGTCACTATTGGTCTGTTCCAAACCACACTTTTTTACTCTGCAGCCTTTCTCTAAAGCTGTTTGCCTGGAAATTTTCTTTGCTGCTCTTCTGGAACTTCTGCTTGTGCCTGGATCCAGGTCTTTCTTCTTTTGGGATTTACCTTTCATTTGATTCTCCTAAACCCTGATACCCCAGGCAGGGGGTCAGAGGGGCAAAATTCTTGTAATGTTTCAGTTTTTGCAGATCTAAAATATCTTTGTTCTATAGTTACAGTTGTCTGATAATTTGGCTACATAGAGAATACAAAGTTAAAATATATTTTCTTAACTTTTTAAAAAGTATTATCCATTCTGCTTTCAGGTTCCAAATGTCTCATAACAGTTTGCATTTTATTTCCTTGTAGGTGACTAGATTTCCTCAAAAGAGTTGTTTCCTTTCTTTATTTTTAATTTTTAAAATTCACAATATTGTTCTGAGATTTTGTCCCTACTAATCATGATTAGTATTTGTCAGGGATGTAAATTTGATACTTATATCCATTTTAACGATAATTCTTTTTAATATATAATATATTTGATAAAGGTTTCCTGTACATTTTCCCTAGTCAATATTTCTAGCCTCAATATTTTGTTGTGTTTCCTACATAGTAGGGTTGCAGGGCCAAATTGTAAATTGATATATAGACACAGAAAATAATCTTCTTAGATGTCAAATTCATCTCTGCAGGAGTTGGTTCATTTTGAATTCCCATAAACTTCCAGCAGGATGTTCTGTTCAGTTTCTATATTTGTGCCAATATGATAACTGAAATTTTGAATTTCATAGTATCTATTTGCATTTCTTAAGACTGATTTTGAATATTTTTCATAATTTAAAGGTCAGAAGAAGAATAATGAATACGGGAATAAGTAAAAAACTAAACCATGAAAAACAAATTACTAAAATGTGTGCTTAAGATATTAATTCATCAAAAGAGTTTAATGATATATTGTTTAGTGATAAAATCATATAACCCAATAAAGTATTCTTAGCCTTAAAATACTATCTTTTAGGAATGCGGTGATCACAATAAATCCTTTCCTAGAGGCATGCAGATATAAACAAAAAGATTGTTCATTCTTAACTTAAAATTTTACTTAATTTGTAGAAATATATTTATACATTTCTTATAAATTTAAGAAAGTGTTACTTATAAAATGATTGTGCTAAAATATGTTCATTTAGGAGTTCCTGTCGTGACTCAGTGGTTAACAAATCTGACTGGAAACCATGAGGTTGCGGGTTCCATCCCTTGCCTTGCTCAGTGGGTTAAGGATCTGGCGTTGCCGTGAGCTGTGGTGTAGGTCACAGACGCAGCTTGGATCCCGTGTTGTTGTAGCTCTGGCATAGGCCGGAGGCTTCAGCTCCAATTCGACCCCTAGCCTGGGAACCTCCATATGCTGCAGGAGCGGCCCAAGAAATGGCAAAAATACAAAAAGTAAATAAATACATAAATAAATAAAATATGTTCATTTATAAACATACATGTAAACATGTTTACCTGTGTTAAATTCTTAATCAATAAAAAGTATAAACTATTAACAAGATGTTAGGATCAAAAATTACTTACAACTTGAAATATGTTTTTAAAATTTTTCCTATGATGAATATCTATTTATTTTATAACAAGAAAAATAATTATTTTTCTTTTGATAGAAAATCTGAAATTATAGCAATTGATATCACTGACCCTGATTATTTTTCTAAAGATTTGAACTCTTACTCAAGCTGGGTCATATTTCAGTGTTCTTCAATTAATTATTTCAAAAATTTTTTTGCTTTATGTCTTTGGAAAACATAACCCTTAATAGTAATTAAATGTTAGGAAAAACTTTGTCCAAAATTAATCAGCAATAGGCTAAACTTTGTACTTTGCATATTTTTATTTTTTCCAATTTATATCTGAAGTTTAAGAAAGGTGAATTACTTCTTCAACAGTTGTCTTTAGAATTTTTCTGCAAACTTCTTGAGGGCAGGGTCAACCTGTTCCTATATTTTGGCAGAACCTACTAAATATATCAAAAAAATAATGTTTGACAAATATATTTATATTAACAAATTATTAAGTATTTAAATGAAGTAATTAAACCATAAAAATACATTAAATAGGTTAAATTATTAAATAATTCTGTTAAGTATGATAGGACAGGGACTAGGACTTGGGTGATTCCAAACAGACAATTTATCATTACCAAAAACAGGAGGCCTGTGATCAAACAATGAGGACACATGCACATACCTCTTTGGAGCACTTTCCTATACAAATGAGGTATGCTTATTGGAGCCCTTTCTTTCCTATAATCTATTCCCCATGTAGATAAGGCATTCTCCCTCTGGAAACTCTCAGAGAATCAAAATGTGCCCCCTCATACTGAGATCAAGCAACACTCAACCCTTAGGCATGGAGCAAGGGAGCTGGACAGGAAAATCAGTGGGGCTGGGGCAGGAGAACTGCAGTCCCCAAACATATCCACTGTATGGAGATATAAGGAAAGACCCAGTTGCAGCCAGGGCCAGTCCCTACCCAGACTGCCTGCTCTCTCCCCATGTTATACCTGCACCATTAGAGCAGCAAGTACTGGCCACCTACTGATCTCTTTTAAACATAGAGGCTCTCACAGATCCTAAGCTTTTGACTCTTCTTTTCCACCTGCCCATTATGATTTGGATCATAAAAGTAACACCCCACTAACTCGACATAGCTACTAAGGCTTCCTCAAAACAAGACAGAGCCAACTTCAGGTTGTCTGTCATATCCCACCTGGAGAAAGGGGTGGTTTCCACTGTCTTCTGTCTCCTGCCTGATGCCACCATGCCAGAGGTCACCTCTTTCCCAGACCTTTGTCTACCTAGGGAACACCTTAATCAACTGAGTGAGAAATAATGAGAGTTCATAAACCCTATAAATGGTATTGGAGTAATAGGACTCAGTAGATTACTATTATCTGTAACTTAACCTGGATTTTTTAATAAGAGACAGGACCTGGGGTGAAACCAACAGTTAAAATCTAAGAGAATTATCATAATACTAGATGCCTTGGCCAACAAATGACCTCATCCACATATTTTTACAAATTCTGGTCATTTCTGAAGAGTTATATCCTGCAGAGTAATAACTCTGCAAGTCTCTTTTCCTCTCAGATGCCTAAAACATACATCAAAGTCACACATGTCTCTACATTTTCCAAGGCTGCAATACAAGGCCTCACTGGTATCAACCGTTTTCCATTCAGAGCTCCAGACATCACTGACAGTGACAAGGCACACATTTCACTTCTCAGAATACATGCCATCCTGTATTTTGAGAAGTGAAAGACACTCAATAAGACATACATCTTCCAGTTAAATTTAGAAACATAATGGTCTCGTCAAAAAACTCCTTTTTAAACTCCTGTCTGACAAATCAACTCCTAAATGGGTTTCCATTTTGCCCCAGATTTTCATTTATCTTATTTCAAGGCTCTTTGACCAACTAACAGCAATTTAAAAAGCAAAAAACTTCCTTATTTCTCTTTCCCATATACAAGTAGGATGTATCTTAGCTTCATGAATATAAATACTCATTATATATGAAGTCTGCTAATAATACCTTCCCTGTCTTGATAGGTATTTGATACCTTTCCCTATCCCAAAGGACTAGAGGCCAGTTGGACGGCGAATATTCTCCTGAGATCCATTAACCATAAATTATCTTATGGTCCTAGCATCTGCCCATCTGGTATGGAACACATTTGAACCTAAATTTCTACCACCCAAAACACTTTCTTCAGTATTCAAGTTATAAGGTCTAGTTAGTTAATCTGTGCTCTTCCTCTGATTCCCTCCAAAAATTCAAATTAATAATCCAGGGCCATTCCACCTGTGTGAATTACTAAAAGGGAGATTAAAAACAAAAACAAAACAAAAAACCTCCACTAGGAAGTAAAAATTCACATTCAGAGAGAGGAAAAAAAAAACAACTATAATCTATAATGATGAACTAGACAATTCTTCCTTAGTAATAATACATACAAGAAAAAAATCAACATCAGACAACAAATCTGTCGAGTAGCTATGCATTCTCCTGTTGATTGTTGGTCTTATTATTATTGCTCAGTGTGCTTTCCTTAGAATTGTAACTCAGAGAACAAAACCTTTCAGTAACCCAATATATTAACCAAACAGGACAAATGCTGAGGCCCACATTCCATCTAGTTTGGCTAATACAAGTCAGCAAGGCCAAAAACCTCTCCAACTTGTCCATTGCCATATGAGGGTATAGAAGAGTATCAATTAAACATGGCACCTGAGATATCATTGATGAACATGGAAAGATCTGTATCAGTGGCATTTTAAGGCATAAATAAAGTTGCAGTGGGTGGAATAATAACTGTATCAGAGCATACAGAGTCAGCATGTCATGTTCACCTTTTGAAAATTTTGTGAAGAGAAGTAGGAAAATATTTGGAGAATAATTTGTGCTCTTAAAATATTTTCTAATAAAAGACAATATTAAATATGAATGTCAGAAATTATTTCATAAATTGTCAGCACTGATGATGTGGGAGAAACAAGGACTAATAGCAGGAGCAGGGTGCTCTGGGGAGAGAGAAGACGTTCATAATGAAAACCCCGTGTATGGAAAAGGATCTTGACAAGATGACAGTGGTTTCCTTTATTCAGAGAAAAGAAAGAAGGACTCTATAGGTGCATGTCTGTAATTAGATTTGATGGTAGAAAAATAAGAAAAAAATGAATAATTTTAATTTCTCAAAGACACATAAAGTAACTCATCAGCTAGAAGGATATATGGATAGAGTTTGCGATAAAGGAATAGAAAGTAGGAAGAAACAAAAGTATAAGGTTGTATTTTGAAAAGCAGGTTAGAAACCTAAAAAGTATTCCAACAAACCTGAAAGTACTGAGGACGTTTTAAAAGTTAGTGATTCCAATGCAAATATACATATACAAGTATATATATTTGGGGTGATGTATTTGTGGGTGTGAGATATATATATATAGATATATATATATATATATCTATATATATATATCTCACATATGTCACCCCAAAATCTATATTTGTCTATAGAATAATTTTATTAAATAGCTTAGTGAGATAAGGTGGGAGGTGCTTTCAGCATTTAATATTGTTTTTTGTTGATGCAGGATTGTTGTAGCTCATGGAATAAATATAAAATCAGAAACTTGATTTTTTTTTTTTTACTCACCATCAATATGGAGACAAAAGTTAAGAAAAGTATGTGGCAAGATTGAATCATTTTTAGTTGTTGAAGTATTTAACGTTAAGACAGATATTAAATGTACATGTAAGTTTCCTCAAGTTTGAGTAAAGGAAAGTTTAACTACAGTATGATTTTTTTGTTTTTCTTTCACAAAATATGCTAAAATTTTCAAGTCATTTTCATTGTGAAGACTATTCTGTTTGATTTTTACTTCAGAAAGTTGAATCTTTGAATATGCATATCTAATTTGCATTAAAATACAGCTATCTGCTTTGCTATTTTTGCCATCTTAACTGTCAAAAGCTCATCATAATGAAGGGCTATTTTTTTAATGAAAATCTGAGTGCATAAGCTTTGTATAATTTTAATATAATTATATTCCTGGTGCCTAATATCCAATACTTGATTTTATGGCAACCGTGGATCAAGTTATACTAATACAATCATATATATTGAAATTTTATAGGATTTTAATTTATTGGCAAGTGGTAGGAAATCTATGGGAAACATGAATTAATTAAACAAAACGCAATAAACTGCCAACAAGTAAAAAGTATTTAGCTTTCTGTGAAGGACTTTGCAAAGTATATTTCTAGCAAAGTGGAATTCACACATGATTATACAGTTTGAGACTATATAAGTGTGAATTAAATATGGCATTAACATGCAAGATATCAAGTTAACAAAATCATTACTGCATAGAAAATATGTGAAAAACACATATTAATTGAAGTGTTTATTTTGCAAATAAGTTTTAAACACACAACACAAAAGACAATTATTTTTTCAGGCAGTATAAACATAAAGTTAATGTGGTCCTTGTAATAAACTCTGTTAAAACTTGTGTGACATAGAAATCGGCTATGTTTATGTTTACGTATATGGGCAATCGTTAATCAAATATATTTTGAGCACCTACTATATACCGGTAACTATGGGTACCAGGGATAGATTGGTGAACAAAGGAGACAAGTTGCCTTTCTTCATGGACTTTTTAATCTAGTGTGGCACTCAGAAATGAGCAAATACTTCTCTCAGGTGGTGACAGGTGATAGGAGAATTAAGGCAGCTGAAGGGAATAGGGAACAACATTGGAGAATGTCAATCAAGTACTTAACACTGTGCCAGTGAAACTGCACAGAGCTGGAAACCAGTGGCAGCAAATCAGGGTTTGTCTTACACAGAAATCACTGTATCACCTCACTAACTGAATGGTTGAAAGGTGAAAATAAGGTATGTCAAAGAAGGGGAAAAAAAAAACTACCGAACTAGTGTATTGTAATTGAAAAATCAATATTTAAAGATCATTTTATCTATTCTTACAGCTGACCTACTTCCATCACCCTGATATTCTCAATAACCACTGCGATTTTATGATATTGAACTAAATACAAGCTACATATTTTGTTCAAGTTTGTTGAAATCATGATACCATGAATCATTCTTTTTAGCTTCAATATGACATGCTAAAATATGACATATGAAAAGCAGTTTCATGGCATTTGGACTATTCTATACAGCCTATGTGTTTAAAATATATCACCTTAAGAGGCACAAATCTTCATACTTTGTCAGCTAGGCAAATAAGAAATGATAACATCACATGAATTTGGAAAAAAATAAAGTTGAAATTAGCTAAATTTATGTTGTTAATAAAATTTGTAATAAATTATCATGAATCAATTGTGAAACAATATTTTTCCTTACATTCCCATCACAACAGTATTATTTTTTTCTAGGAAGGAAGGAAGGCAGGAAAGAAAGAGAAAGAAGAAGGGATGGAGGGAGAGAAAGAGAAAAGAAGAGAAAGTAATTTTCCTTTTAATATTATCATGGAAAGCAACTAATTTTCCTTATTCATCTTCAACTTGAGAAAAGGTTTATTTTACTATAAAGTAATTATCTATTGAATTCCTTTAAATTATATACTCAAAGTTTCTCAAATGATGATTTAGAAAAGTTTGCATCTGCATGTCTTTCTTATATGCAGTGCAAGGAAGGTAGAAATTCTGCCCAACAAAAGTGTTCATATTCCCAACTGAGTATGAATATGCTACTGTTTGTGGCAAAAGTGACTTCACAGATGTGTTTACTTTAAGGAATTTGAGGAGGGGGGGTTATCTTCCATTATTCAAGTGGTTTTAATTTAATCACATGGGTCCTTAGAATCTGAGAATATTTTTGGCTGTGGTCAGAGAGACATAAGACCTTGGAAAAATGGCCAGAGAGATGCAATCTTGCTGACCTTGTAGATAGAAGGAAGCCACGAGTCAAGGAATGTAGTGGTCTCTAGATGCTAGAAAAGGCAAAACAGCAATGCTTCCAGTGTCTCCAGAAAAGACCACAACTTTCTTGACACCTGAGCTTTAGCCTAGCCTGTGTCAGACTTCTAACCTTAAAGGAATTAACCAATTTGTATTGTTTTAAGCACTAAGTTTGCGCTAGTCTGATATAGCAGCAATGGGAAGTCAGTTCAGAGTGGGAAGATACTACCCAGCAGCATGAGGTATATGTTATATCTTCCCTATTGCCTCAGGAACATGGATATAAGAAATAGAAGAACAATACTTGGTA